>NW_028161584.1:180000-347500 GCF_964263955.1 Coregonus lavaretus | reverse complement strand
CTAGAATTGTATGGTCATATTGTTATACTAATGTGAACATCAATGCATTGATTCAGTAAGTTTTTCAATATAATATAATATATTATATACATATTGTAATATATATTTTTCTCTAAACTGAATATTTCTTCCTGATGATTAGTACTTAAATGTCATTTTATGTACTCACAGAGCAGCTCTGGAGGCTTTGACCACTGGCAGCAGCCTCAGAAGACCTTCCTCTGATCTGGAGTATTTATTCGGGTCAAACACATCCAGCTCCTTTTCTGAAGTCAGCAACACAAAGACCAGAGCTGACCACTGTGCAGGTGACAGTTCTTCTTCTGAGAGACTTCCTGATCTCAGGTATCTTTGGATCTCCTCCACTAGAGAATGGTCATTCAGTTCATTCAGACAGTGGAACAGATTGATGCACCTCTCTGGAGAGGGATTCTCCCTGATCTTCTCCTTGATGTACTTGACTGTTTCTTCATGGCTCTGTGAGCTGCTTCTTGTCTTTGTCAGTAGACCTCGTAAGTGCTTCTGATTGGACTCCAGTGAGAGGCCCAGAAGGAAGCGGAGGAACAGGTCCAGGTTTCCTGTCTCACTTTGTAAGGCTTTATCCACAGCACTCTTGTAGACAGTAACTTCAGTAACTTGCGGATCGGCCATTAGATTCTCATTGTTGTTGAAGAATGAGAGGAACACAAATACAGCAGCCAGAAACTCCTGAATGCTCAGATGCACGAAGCAGTACACCTTGTCCTGGTACAGCCCACATTCCTCTTTAAAGAGCTGTGTGCACAATCCTGAGTACACTGAGGCTTCATTGACATCAATGCCAGCCTCTTTCAGGTCTTCTTCATAGAAAATCAGATTGCCATTCACAAGCTGTTGAAAAGCCAGTTTTCCCAGTGACAGAATGCTCTCTTTATTCCAGTGTGGACCTGTCTCTTCTTTCCCAAGATACTTTTCATCCTTCTGTTTGGTATGAAACTCCACAAGGTGTGAGTACATCTCAGTCAGAGTCTTGGGCATCTCTTCTCTCTGGTCTGTACTCAACATGTGTTCAAGGACTATTGCAGAAATCCAACAGAAGACTGGAATATGGCACATGATGTGGAGGCTCCTTGATGTCTTTATGTGTGAGATGATTCTGCTGGCCAGGTCCTCATCACTGAATCTCTTCCTGAAGTACTCCTCCTTCTGTGGGTCATTGAACCCTCGTACCTCTGTCACCTGGTCAACACACACTGAAGGGATCTTATTGGCTGCTGCAGGTCGGGTAGTTATCCAGAGGAGAGCAGAGGGAAGCAGATTTCCCTTGATGAGATTTGTCAGCAGAACATCCACTGATGTTGACTCTGTGACGTCACAACAGATCTTGTTCTTCTGGAAGTCTAGGGGCAGTCGGCACTCATCCAGACCATCAAAGATGAACAGAACTTTGTACTTGTCGTAGTTGGAGGTTCTTGATTCTTTGGTTTCCATTGAGAAGTGATTGAGAAGTTCAATCAAAGTGTGTTTCTCCTTTTTCATCAAATTCAGCTCCCGAAAAGGGAATGAAAATACAAATTGGACATCCTGATTTGCTTTTCCTTCAGCCCAGTCCAGAATGAACTTCTGCACAGAGACTGTTTTTCCAATGCCAGCGACTCCCTTTGTCAGCACAGTTCTGATAAGTTTGTCTTGTCCAGTTAAGGGTCTGAAGATGTCGTTACATTTGATTGCAGTCTCTGGTCTTGCTTGTTTCCTGGTTGTTGTCTCAATCTGTCTCAGCTCATGTTCATTATTGACCTCTCCTGTTCCACCCTCTGTGATGTAGAGCTCTGTGTAGATCTTATTGAGAAGTGTTGGGTTTCCTTGTTTAGCGATCCCCTCAAATACACATTGAAACTTCTTCTTTAGATTAGATTTGAGTTCACGTTGGCAAATCACAGCAAGCTCATCTGAATCTAGAAATAACACAGAGGATATTAATATTACGTCTGTTTTAATGCCTACAGTATTCTAGGACTGTTAACATTTTAAATTATAATAATTTATTCTCTTAACTGACTGTATAAATGTGTAAATGTTTTCATAATGCATTACAGACTGGAGTGACTGATTATATTATTATTGGTATTATCTCTCTCTCTCTCTCTCTCTCTCTCTCTCTCTCTCTCTCTCTCTCTCGCTCTCTCTCTCTCTCTGTCTAAATTAATCAACACAACACATCCCTGCTGCTACTTGATGAGGTCACTAGGTGTTGTGTTAAGGCTGCTACAATATCATTGAGTTACACAGCTACTTTAGCTGTACTTTAGCTACAGCTTTTAAATGTTCTAAAACAGCATTCAACATGAGGCAGACAGCTCTTACTTTTCTCCAGTGTGTCAGCAAGCTCCTTCTGGTTCATTTTCCTCAGGACATGCAGTGTGATCTTCAGAGCCCCCTCTCTGGCACTGCTCTCCTGCTTCTCATCTTCAGCGTCCACCACTTCCTTATCCTGCTTCTGACTCTCAAAGCCTTCTGGGAGTTCTGGACTAAGAATCCTCTTAAACATCTTCAGCTCGTTCTTCAAAAATGTCATAATATTCTCTTCAAGCAACTGAAATAAATCAAGTAAAAAAGTTAAGCAAGATAAGAAATGCTTTCTCATTAACATATGAATGAATGATTGACAGATCAACTTTACTTGAGGTAAACCAAAACAAAAATACATATCAGGACCACATACACTGAATATGGAGGCCAGGTCTGTTTGATGACTCTGGGAAGACTGACCACTGAGAATCTCTGACTCTGATCTCTCCTTTTGGTTTCTGTAGAAAAATCATGAGATTACATCTCATCCAGGGAGTGCACACACACACACACACACACACACACACACACACACACACACACACACACACACACACACACACACACACACACACAGGGAGGGAGGGAATGTTGTGTTTGTTTAATATTGTTTTAGGACTATGAAAATGGAAAAAAGGTTTAGCCTATGGATTATGAAAACAACAAAAAGAAATGGGAAAATGGGAGAGGAGAAATGACTAGAGACAGTGTTGTTTAACTCACTGACCATGACCCATGAGTTCTTCTTACCTTTGTTCAGTAGAAAAGTCTCCCTCTCTAAACTCTATAGGTAGAACCATAGACCAGTCACTCTTCATGGACACACAGCTGGGTACAGGGGAGGCTGGTCTCTCCTGCTTGATTGGACTTCAACACAACAGAGACAAACATTACATCTCTCATCTACTCTGAGCTCAGATGGGGAAACATAAGAAGAGTTTCATTCCAAAATGCTATATATCCATTTTCAGAAATGTTAGTAAATTAGCTTCTATTGTTTAAAGAAATTATGAAAGAGATTGGTGAATTTTTCACTATCTAATCATGGCAGGGGGTTGTTTAAATGTGTTTCTTTAAAATCGATCAATTAATGGCTTCATTTCAGAGAGACAAATGTTTTTTTTTGCAAAATGCTATATATCTGCCTCACTCTCAGAGAAATAAGTAGTACTGCTAGATTTTACACAGTTAAATGTAACAAATAACTACAGTTTTAATAAAGAACTGTACAAATGATACACTTGTGACATCAATACTTAAATATATATATATATTTTTTTAATACAGTAATATGAGATCTGTATGTAAAACATTTACACTTCACATTTTAGTTATTTAGCAGATGTTTTTGTCCAGGGCCTGGTATCCCAAAAGCATGTTAAGGCCAAGTTCATCATTAGAACCTTCGTAGGAGCATTGTTAAATCTCTGAGCTGTTTCCCAAAACCATCGTTATTAACGTTGCACTTGAAAACGCTCATATTCTAACACCTGCCTCAGACCACTTGTAGAACAGCCAAGTGCGTCGTTAGATGCTTTTTTGCCCTCCCGCCTCACTTTATACACAGAAGATCTCCGCTAAACATAGAATCACATGGTTTATCCGTCTCTTTTTGACCACCGATAAATTCAGAACAAAGTTGACTACAAATACAAAGTTGCCAATGTCTTTGCAATTGATTCAAACAAGGGAAGTACACAAATTATGCTTCAAATGAAAACCGAGATGACTGCATTACAATCTAAACAGTAGGCTATAGGCCTATTTCAATCATATTGAAATATATTCAATGTTCAATCAATTGAGTTCTATTTTGCTACTTGTAGGCTACTGTCTGTAATCTGTCTCAATATATTTCATGATATGTAGCCTAACATGTGCCCAATGATGTGCCGAATCTGTGATTTAGTGCATTTTTATTGTGTAAGCATTAGAATAAGCTGCCTCAATTTTTGCAGCCGTAGGTAGTAATATCTTTCTAGAAGCTGATCCGTGGTCAGTATTGTGAAATAATTATAATGTTATGGAAAGATTTTAATGGAGAAAACTGATCCGAGAGCAGTGCTCCCCTTCTTTCGATCCTATCAGTGTCGATACATGCTCCACCGGACGTGACTGATCCAGTTTCTACTGGTCTGCCTGCGGATATGGAACTCTGACCTGTTCAACGGACGTGCGACCTTGTCCCGAACCTGCTGTTTCGACCCTCTCTCTCTCTCTACCACTCCTGCTGTCTCGACCTCTGAATGCTCGGCTATGATAAGCCAACTGACATTTACTCCTGAGGTGCTGACCTGTTGCAACCTCTATAACCACAGTCATTATTATTTGACCCTGCTGGTCATCTATGAACATTTGAACATCTTGAAGAACGATCTGGCCTTAATGGCCATATCCTCTTATAATCTCCTCCCAGCACAGCCAGAAGAGGACTGGCCTCCCCTCAGAGCCTGGTTCCTCTCTAGGTTTCTTCCTAGGTTCCTGCCTTTCTAGGGAATTTTTCCTAGCCACCGTGCTTCTACATCTGCATTGCTTGCTCTTTGGGGTTTTAGACTGGGTTTCTATATAAGCACTTTGTGACAACTGCTGATGTAAAAAAATATATAATTGTGGTACGCATATGAAGCAGACCAGGCCAGGGTTTAGGGTTTGAGAAGTCAAAGAAGTAAAAATGACTTCCTTAGTTGTTAGTAAAACATTTTTTAACTCAGCATTGTTGGTTAAGGGCTCGTAAGTAAGCATTTCACAGTAAGGTCTACACCTGTTGCATTAGGAGCATGTGACAAATCTAATTTGGATTGATTGATTTGTTCATTTTATAAATGTTCTGTCTTTAGTAGTTGAACACATTATTACTTCAACCTCGTGAAAGTGACAAACTGACACGTTTTCATGTTAGTCAAAAACAACTTTATATGGAAGGAGTGCCTTTGATTTGACGGCCTGCACATGCGCAGTTCGGCGTGAGACGACTGCTCGACCTGATGACATGTTTTTACGCATGACCTTCAAATTAAAATAAATGAAATTGTATGTCACATGCGCCGAATACAACAGTGGTACACTTTACCGTGAAATGCTTACTTACGAGCCCTTTTCCAACAATTTAGTTAAAAAGTAACAAAAATTAGCTAAATAAAAAAAGGAAATAGTAACATAATAAAATAACAATAATGAGGCTATAAGGAGTACCAGTACTGAGTCAACGTGCAGGGGTACCAGGTAGTTGAGGTAATAACTAGACTATATACAAGGAGTACCAGAACTGAGTCAATGTCCAGGGGTACCAGGTAGTTGAGGTAATAACTAGACTATATACAAGGAGTACCAGTACTGAGTCAATGTGCAGGGGTACCAGGTAGTTGAGGTAATAACTAGACTATATACAAGGAGTACCAGTACTGAGTCAATGTCCAGGGGTACCAGGTAGTTGAGGTAATAACTAGACTATATACAAGGAGTACCAGTACTGAGTCAATGTCCAGCGGTACCAGGTAGTTAAGGTAATAACTAGACTATATACAAGGAGTACCAGAACTGAGTCAATGTGCAGGGGTACCAGGTAGTTGAGGTAATAACTAGACTATATACAAGGAGTACCAGTACTGAGTCAATGTGCAGGGGTACCAGGTAGTTGAGGTAATAACTAGACTATATACAAGGAGTACCAGTACTGAGTCAATGTACAGGGGTACCAGGTAGTTGAGGTAATAACTAGACTATATATAAGGAGTACCAGTACTGAGTCAATGTGCAGGGGTACCAGGTAGTTGAGGTAATAACTAGACTATATATAAGGAGTACCAGTACTGAGTCAATGTACAGGGGTACCAGGTAGTTGAGGTAATAACTAGACTATATACAAGGAGTACCAGTACTGAGTCAATGTGCAGGGGTACCAGGTAGTTGAGGTAATAACTAGACTATATACAAGGAGTACCAGTACTGAGTCAATGTACAGGGGTACCAGGTAGTTGAGGTAATAACTAGACTATATACAAGGAGTACCAGTACTGAGTCAATGTGCAGGGGTACCAGGTAGTTGAGGTAATAACTAGACTATATATAAGGAGTACCAGTACTGAGTCAATGTACAGGGGTACCAGGTAGTTGAGGTAAAAACTAGACTATATACAAGGAGTACCAGTACTGAGTCAATGTACAGGGGTACCAGGTAGTTGAGGTAATAACTAGACTATATACAAGGAGAACCAGTACTGAGTCAATGTGCAGTGGTACCAGGTAGTTGAGGTAATAACTAGACTATATATAAGGAGTACCAGTACTGAGTCAATGTGCAGGGGTATCAGGTAGTTGAGGTAATAACTAGACTATATACAAGGAGTACCAGTACTGAGTCAATGTGCAGGGGTACCAGGTAGTTGAGGTAATAACTAGACTATATACAAGGAGTACCAGTACTGAGTCAATGTGCAGGGGTACCAGGTAGTTGAGGTAATAACTAGACTATATACAAGGAGTACCAGTACTGAGTCAATGTGCAGGGGTACCAGGTAGTTGAGGTAATAACTAGACTATATACAAGGAGTACCAGTACTGAGTCAATGTGCAGGGGTACCAGGTAGTTGAGGTAATAACTAGACTATATACAAGGAGTACCAGTACTGAGTCAATGTGCAGGGTACCAGGTAGTTGAGGTAATAACTAGACTATATACAAGGAGTACCAGTACTGAGTCAATGTGCAGGGGTACCAGGTAGTTGAGGTAATAACTAGACTATATACAATGAGTACCAGTACTGAGTCAATGTGCAGGGTACCATGTAGTTGACGTAATAACTAGACTATATACAAGGAGTACCAGTACTGAGTCAATGTCCAGGGGTACCAGGTAGTTGAGGTAATAACTAGACTATATACAAGGAGTACCAGTACTGAGTCAACGTGCAGGGGTACCAGGTAGTTGAGGTAATTTAGGTAATATGTACATGTAGGTAGGGTTAAAAGTGACTAGGCAATCAGGATAGAGATTACATCTCCTCATCCAGGGAGTGCACACACACTCACTGACACACACACACAGGGAGGGAATGTTGTGTTTGTTTAATATTGTTTCAGGACTATGAAAATGGAAAAAAGGATTAGCCTATGGATTATGAAAACAACAAAAATAAATGGGAAAATGGGAGAGGATAAATGACTAGAGACAGTGTTGTTTAACTCACTGATCATGACCCATGAGTTCTTCTTACCTCTGTTCAGTAGAAAAGTCTCCCTCTCTAAACCGTATAGGACGATCCATAGACCAGTCACTCTTCATGGACACACAGCTGGGTACACGGGAGGCTAGTCTCTCCTGCTTGATTGGGCTTCAACACAACAGAGACAAACATTACGTCTCTCATCTACTCTGAGCTCAGATGGGGAAACAAGAGTTTCATTCCAAAACGCTATATATCCATTTTCAGAAATGTTGGTAAATTAGCTTTTATTGTTTAAAGAAATGATTAAACCACTACAAGGCTTTATAAAGGTGTCTAAAGTTGTCACGGATTCTGCCGAGGCTGCTCCTCCTCCTAGTTCGGGCAGGCTTCGGCGTTCGTCGTCCCCGGAGTACTAGCTGCCACCGTTGAATGTTTCTATGTGTTATTGCTTTTGTCTGTCTGTCACACCTGTGTCAGTTTGTGTCTGATTACGTGTTCTATAAGTTGCCTGTGTTGTATTGGTTAGGTTGTGTGTTGTTTTTCGCCTGTCCGTAGTGCTGCGTGTTTTGTCTCTGTTTCATTGTTTATTGTTTTACGCATAGTTTGCGTATAGCTCGCCTCTGTTTTTCTTGAGGCCGTTTACTGTGTCTTTGCCTTGTAGTTTCACCAGTAAACTTTGTTGGACTAAGCTTCGGTGTCCTGCGCCTGACTCCCACACCACATACACCTCAGCCTTGACAGAACAACACACCAGTATGGAGTCAGCAGGAGCAGCGGCGGCACCCAAGTCGCTGGAGGATCGGATCAGCGACCAAGACACCATGATCCGGCAACTTGGGGCCGCCATGAACGAGGTGTCCAACACTCTGCGCCGGTTGGTTACAGGAGAGGTGCCCACGCCTTCTCACACCATCCCATCACCATCGGCCAGTCCTCCTCTCTCAGCACCGGGACCCAGTGGCATTCGGCTCTCGCTCCCGAGGGCATATGATGGTTCTGCAGCCGGGTGTCAGGGGTTCCTCCTGCAGGTGGAACTCTACCTGGCCACCATACACCCAGCGCCCTCGGGATACGAGAGCGTCTCCGCCCTCATCTCCTGTCTATCCGGCAAGGCGTTGGAGTGGGCCAACGCCGAGTGGAGGGGAATAGACGCCGCTACCATCACCTACGCGGAGTTCTCCCGCCGCTTCAGGACTGTCTTCGATCATCCACCTGAGGGGAAGGCGGCGGGGGAGCGTCTGTTCCACCTCCGACAGGGGAAGAGGAGCGCACAGGAGTTCGCCCTGGAGTTCCGGACTCTAGCGGTGGATGCGGGGTGGAATGAGAGGGCCCTCATCGACCATTACCGGTGTAGCCTACGAGAGGACGTTCGTCGTGAGCTGGCCTGCAGGGACCCCAACCTATCCTTCGACCAGTTGGTGGACATCTCCATCCGTCTCGACACCCTGCTGGCTACCCGCGGACGTCCCGAGTGGGGGTCGTCCATTCCACCCTCCAGCACCTCCGAGCCGATTCCCATGGTGCTCGGAGGCGCTGGCGCTAGAGAGAGGAGGAGAGAGAGCCCGAGGGGGGCCATCCCCTGCACCAACTGTGGCCGTGGAGGACACACCGCGGCCAGGTGCTGGGGAGGGTCTCCTGGGAGAGGGGACAACAGGTCACGCACTGGGGAGTCATTCCAGGTGAGTAGGCGCCCCACTTACCCAGAGCTCTCTGTTGGTCACATGTGTATACCTGTGAGATTTCCACAGGTGGCACCTCATTCCCAGCATAAGGCGCTAGTAGATTCAGGCGCAGCTGGGAATTTTGTTGATCGTGCATTTTGTTATAGGTTAGGAATTCCCCTTCGGCCGGTAGAAGCCCCCTTTCCTGTTCATGCTCTAGACAGCCGGCCGTTGGGGTCGGGGTTGATCAGAGAAGTCACAGCACCACTTAAGATGACGACGCAGGGGGGTCATGAGGAGATCATTCAGTTTTATCTGATTGACTCTCCTGCGTATCCCGTGGTGCTGGGGCTTCCCTGGTTAAGCGCCCATGATCCTACCATTGCGTGGCAACAGAGGGCTCTTATGGAATGGTCTGCCCAGTGTGTAGGGAGATGTCTAGGTGTTTCCTTAGGGGCGACCTCGGTAGAGAGTCCGAACCAAGTGCCTGCAATGCGCATTCCCCCTGAATATGAGGATTTAGCACTTGTGTTCAGCAAAACGAGGGCAACACGGCTACCACCTCATAGACAGGGGGATTGTGCGATAGATCTCCAAACAGGAGCGGCACTTCCGCGGAGCCGTGTGTATCCCCTGTCTCAAGAGGAGACAGCGGCTATGGAGACTTACATAGCCGAGTCCTTGGCACAGGGATACATACAGTCCTCCACTTCCCCGGTCTCCTCGAGTTTCTTCTTTGTGAAGAAGAAGGACGGGGGATTGCGCCCGTGTATTGATTACCGTAGTCTCAATCAGATCACAGTTAAATACAGTTACCCACTTCCACTGATTGCGACGATGACGTAATCGTTACGCGGAGCGCGGTTCTTCACAAAGTTGGATCTCAGGAGCGCGTATAATCTGGTGCGCATTAGGGAGGGGGATGAATGGAAAACAGCATTTAGCACCACCTCGGGTCATTACGAGTATCTCGTCATGCCATACGGGTTAATGAATGCTCCTTCAGTCTTCTAATCCTTTGTTGACGAGATTTTCCGGGACATGCATGGGCAGGGTGTAGTAGTTTACATCGACGACATCCTAGTGTATTCTTCTACACGAGCCGAGCATGTAGCCCAGGTGCGCCGAGTGTTGAGAAGACTGTTGGAGCATGACTTGTATGTCAAGGCAGAGAAATGCCTGTTCTTCCAGGAGTCCGTCTCCTTTTTGGGTTATCGGTTGTCCGCGTCTGGTGTGGAGATAGAGGTAGACCGGGTATCGGCCGTGCGTAATTGGCAAACTCCAACAACGGTAAAAGAGGTGCAGCAGTTCTTGGGTTTTGCTAATTACTACCGGAGGTTTATTCGGGGTTTTGGACAGGTTGCAGCTCCCATTACGTCCCTGCTAAAGGGGGGTCCGGTTCGTTTGCAGTGGTCGGCTGAGGCGGACAGGGCATTTGTCAAACTAAAGAACCTGTTCACCTCGGCTCCTGTGCTGGCGCATCCGGATCCCTCTTTGCCATTCCAAGTAGAGGTAGACGCGTCCGAGACCGGTATTGGGGCAGTTCTGTCACAGCGGTCCGGCACGCCACCTAAACTCCGCCCCTGTGCGTTCTACTCCAAGAAGCTCAGCTCGGCGGAGTGCAACTATGATGTTGGGGACAGGGAGCTGTTAGCCGTAGTCCAGGAACTAAAGGTGTGGAGGCATTGGCTTGAGGGGGCTCAACACCCTTTCCTCATTCTGACTGATCACCGTAACCTGGAGTACATCCGGGCAGCTAGGAGATTGAACCCTCGTCAGGCTAGGTGGAACATGTTCCTAACCCGGTTTGTTTTTAAGATCACATACATCCCTGGGTCCCAGAACGGTAAGGCAGACGCCCTGTCCCGGCGGTATGACACAGAGGAGAGGTCCAACGAGCCTACTTCCATATTGCCGGAGTCTTGCTTGGTGGCTCCGGTGGTATGGGAGGTCGATGCAGAAATCGAGCGGGCACTGCGTACCGACCCTACTCCCCCCGAGTGTCCTGTGGGGCGGACGTACGTGCCGCTCGAGATTCGTGATCGTCTTATTTATTGGGCTCATACATCACCCTCCTCTGGACATCCAGGTATTGGCCGGACCGTGCACTGTCTTAGCATGAAATACTGGTGGCCCACGTTAGCTAGGGATGTGAGGGTTTATGTCTCCTCCTGCTCGGTGTGTGCCCAGTGTAAGGCGCCTAGACATTTGCCCAGGGGTAAGCTACATCCCCTGCCCGTTCCACAACGACCATGGTCCCACCTATCGGTGGATTTCGTAACCGACCTACCCCCCTCCCAGGGGAATACCACCATTTTGGTCGTTGTGGATCGGTTTTCCAAGGCCTGTCGTCTCCTTCCCATGCCGGGTCTCCCTACTGCACTACAAACCGCTGAGGCCCTATTTACCCATGTGTTCCGGCACTATGGGGTCCCCAAGGATATAGTGTCTGACCGAGGTCCCCAGTTCACCTCCCGAGTTTGGGGGGCGTTCATGGAACGGTTGGGGGTCTCGGTAAGCCTTACCTCGGGGTATCACCCAGAGAGCAATGGGCAGGTGGAACGTGTCAACCAGGATGTGGGTAGGTTTTTGAGGTCCTATTGCCGGGACCGGCCGGAGGAGTGGTTTAGGTTCATTCCCTGGGCAGAGATGGCCCAGAACTCTCTCCGCCACTCCTCCACCAATTTAACACCTTTCCAGTGTGTTTTAGGTTATCAGCCGGTCCTGGCACCATGGCACGAGAGCCAGATCGAGGCCCCTGCGGTGGACGAGTGGATTCGGCGCTCGGAGGAGACGTGGGACGCTGCCCATGTCCATCTGCAGCGTGCCATCCGTCAACAAAAGACGAGCGCCGATCGCCACCGCAGTGAGGGACCGGTATACGCACCGGGAGATCGAGTCTGGCTCTCGACTCGAAACCTGCCCCTCCGCCTGCCCTGCCGGAAGCTGGGTCGGCGGTTTGTGGGGCCCTTCAAAGTCCTGAGAAGATTGAACGAGGTGTGTTACAGGTTACAACTGCCTATAGAGTATAAAAATATTAACCCCTCGTTCCATGTGTCTCTTCTCAGGCCGGTGGTAGCTGGCCCACTCCAAGAAGATGAGATAGGAGAGACCCCTCCGCCCCCTTTGGACATCGAGGGGGCCCCGGCGTACAGAGTCCGGACCATCTTGGACTCGAGGCGCCGGATGAGTGGTCTCCAGTATCTCGTGGAGTGGGAGGGGTACGGTCCGGAGGAACGGTGCTGGGTGCCCAGGAGGGACATACTCGATCCAACCCTCCTGACTGAGTTTCACCGTGGGCATCCCACGCGCCCGGGTCCGCGTCCTCCTGGCCGTCCCCGAGGCCGGGGTCGGCGCACGGCTGGAGCCGCGCGTCAAGGGGGGGGGTACTGTCACGGTTTCGGCCGAGACTGCTCCTCCTCCTGGTTCGGGCAGGCTTCGGCGTTCGCCGTCCCCGGAGTACTAGCTGCCACCGCTCTATGTTTTCGTTATTTGATTGCTTTTGTCTGTCTGTTACACCTGTGTCCATTTGTGTGTTGATTACGTGTCGTATAAGTTCCTTGTTTTGCACTAGTATGATTGTGTGTTGTTTTCACTGTCATGCTGTTCGGAGCTACGTGTTTGCACTCTGTTTGTTTTGTGTTTAGTGTTTACGCGTGTATGCGTAATTCTCCCTCGCCTCTTGTTTTGTCGAGGTCGTGTTACTTTTGGACATTTGACTTTGGATTATTAAAGTCTGTTGGACTTAACCTCTGTGTCCTGCGCCTGACTCCTCCACCACATCCACATCGGTTCCCTCCTGACATGTGTCAACAGAACACTGAGGGATAGAGAGCAACTGGACATGCCTAGCTCTGGAACACAGTCCTAGTGGTGCTAGGCTTCTTCACTGGTTTATTTAGCTCTTAATGAAAGAAGAGAGAAGACAACGGAGGGAAAGACAAACAGAGAGGAAAGAGAAGGGGAAGCTGCTGGTACTTTGGGAGACGATGATGAGTTTGCTGAGGTGCCAAGATAATTCACTGTAGAACAGTAGAGGACTCCCACATACTCCCGCATAACTGACAGATCTCTGCTGCTAACAGAGGCCCACACTCTCATACAGAGAGTACACACATAGAGCGTGATTTACCCTTTGGAGTCATGCACCGTATACCCTGACTGCACATGTATATATGCACGCACGCACACACACACGCACACACACAGACAGAACTGATTTACTGGCTCCCTGAAGGCCTGATAAAACACAGTCTGCATGACATCACTTCCTGTTGCTGCAGCCAGCGGGAGGATGGATAGACATTAACCCGCTGAGTGGTAGAGGAGATAAGGACACATACACACACATTTCCACTCAGGGTGTTTTACTGGCTGGGAATCTGCCCCCCTGACCTTTCCCGTGTCATGCTTTAGGGGAGGTGGTCTGATCCTGACCTGTGACCCCCACATTGGCCCTCGAACAAATTAAATCAATTTGTCCTTGGGGGTTAATAATGTTTTCCATCCTATCTATCTATATACAAGTTATAAAACTGAACCTCAACTCTCAGTCTCAATTACAGTTCCAGCAAGTTTAAGAGTGATGTCTGACGTGATGACATCATGAGGTTTTCCAACTTCTATCCCTCGTCGCTTAAATCATCCTTCAATTTGAATTCATCTTAAATAATTGTTTGCCCGCTGATGTCTGCCTTTAAATTATAGTATGGCTATATAGGAAATGCCTTTTTGGAAGTGAACCCCATCACTCAAGCTTGTGGCGTAAAGCGAGTTTTAGAAGATACATTTTCAGTGGACAACTTTCTTCTTTAATCGGTGCAATGTGCCGAGGAGTGAGGAAATACCTGGCCACAATTCCTGGCAAGCCCTGGGAGAATCTACTTCCATATGGACCATGACTTCAGATCAGTCCTTAGCAAAGCTGCACTGTTGAAAATGGTCAGACGGTAATTACTACGAATGGCTTCTTCAAACAGGTAAGATGACAGAGGTACCGGGAGTCCAAGGCCAGACTCAGCGAGATGACGGAGCACGTGGCACCCTATTCACATTGAACTACTTTTGACCAGTGCATTATATAGAGAATAGGGGGTTGTAGGAGCTATTCATCATGTTTGTGTTCTATTGATTTAATCCCTATATTTACCTGTTTAGCACCTGACTGCCCCGCTGATTTACATTTCCCCCCCATTGAATATATAAAAGGCTGCCAGGTGAATGAGAAAATTAGCTGCAATTTTTAAAGGAACCGGTTGACTTTGTCTTTTAGCTAGCTAGGTCTTTTAAATTTGCAAAAATAAAAATAAAAAGACACAATTGATGAAGGACGATGATTATGAAGACTAAATACATAAAATGTAAATGTTTGAGGACAGGGTTTTGTTCTTTCTGGATTCCACTAGAATGACGCTATTAGAGATCTCGCACATGAAGCCCTACCTAGACTGCAAGTGCCGGCATTTTTTCCTCTGGTCTAAAATAAAATACCGCAATGCCCCAGGGCAGTGATTGGGGACATTGCCCTGTGTAGGGTGGCGTCTTTCGGATGGGATGTTAAATGGGTGTCCTGACTCTCTGTGGTCACTAAAGATCCCATGGCACTTATTGTAAGAGTAGGGGTGTTAACCCCGGTGTCCTGGCTAAATTCCCAATCTGGACCCTCATACAATCATGGACACCTAATTAATATTAATAATATGCCATTTAGCAGACGCTTTTATCCAAAGCGACTTACAGTCATGCGTGCATACATTTTTTTGTGTATGGGTGGTCCCGGGGATCGAACCCACTACCTTGGCGTTACAAGCGCCGTGCTCTACCAGCTGAGCTACAGAGGACCACATCCCCTGCTTCCAATTGGCTCATTCATCCCGCCTCCTCTCCCCTGTAACTATTCCCCAAGTCGTTGCTGTAAATTAGAATGTGTTCTCAGTCAACTTACCTGGTAAAATAAGGGTAAAATAAAAAATAAATTAAAATTGTGTGTGTGGGTGGGAACTAGTGTGCCTGAGAGCACAGACAATTTTCAACCGTTTCATATCGTACTCTTTCTGTTAGTGACAATGATTTAAGAAAATAACGAAAATAAATGGACTAAAATTATTGGATTTCTCTCTTTTATTGGATTGTGTGCAATGGAATTATCCCCAGGTCACTAGTAAGTGGCATCAATAACTTTTTGTATTTGCCACTACAAACTGGTGAGATGACAGAGAGGTACCGGGAGGCCCAGGTCAAGGCCAGACTCAGTGTAATAATTGATGGAGGAGTGGGAGCAGGAGAGGTGGCCAGAGAGGTGTCCAGAGAGGGATGGATGAGAGGGGTCAGGAGAGTGGGCCAGAGAGGGATGGAGGAGAGGGGGCAGGAGAATAGGCCAGAGAGGGTGGAGGAGAGGGATGGAGGAGTGGGAGCAGGAGAGGTGGCCAGAGAGGGATGGAGGAGTGGGAGCAGGAGAGGTGGCCAGAGAGGGATGGAGGAGAGGGGCCAGGAGAGTGGGCCAGAGAGGGATGGAGGAGAGGGGGCAGGAGAGTGTGCCAGAGACGGATGGAGGAGAGGGATGGAGGAGTGGGAGCAGGAGAGGTGGCCAGAGAGGGATGGAGGAGAGGGGGCAGGAGAATAGGCCAGAGAGGGATGGAGGAGAGGGGGCAGGAGAGTGTGCCAGAGAGGGATGGAGGAGTGGGAGCAGGAGAGGTGGCCAGAGACGGATGGAGGAGAGGGGGCAGGAGACAGCCACTGATGGGGGATGAGGGGGTAAGAGCAGTGTTGCTCATCGGAGGCGTGTACCACTGACACATACACACACACACCAGAGGAGGCTGGTAGGAGGAGCTATAGGAGGATGGGCATATTGGAATGGCTGGAATGGAATAAATGGAATGGTATCAAACACATCAAACATATTGAAACTCTTCCATTTATTCCATTCCAGCCATTACAATGAGCCTGTCCTCCTATACCTCCTCCCACCAGCCTCCTCTGACACACACGTATACATAAACACACTAGGCATTCATGCACCTAAGGGTATTCTGTTGATGCCTCTCTCTCTCTCTCGTTGCATCCAATGGCAGTGTATGCGATAAGCTAATGCAAGGAGCTGCTTGTGGACTTGCCATCTCTAACGCAGTTCCACCTCCGATTTGATAGAATCTAGCCCTTCACATTGCATTATCCAGTAACCACATCAACCTTTAATCCACATCTTATACTTTTCTCATATTTTGTGTGTTCTTTCTTCCATATGGGAATGAATGCTGACAAATAAATGCTCATATTATTTTATTGATGAAGTATTCCACTAAATGAAAGAAGATAGAAATGAACTTTTGACCAATGCTAGCTGATAATATTTACTCTTCCATATGCGTTGTGTTCTTACATCTTCTTCAGTATGAGGTCTGGGCTGTACACCATGTGATTTTCTTTGCCATATGCCTTTTTCAACAGCTTTTCTCTTTCTTTCTCCCTCTGTTTCTTTTCGTTATAGTTCCTTGCCACCTCGTCCAGGTGGGCTTTCACCCTCTCCTTATTCTTCCTCACTTCTTCCTTACTCTCTGCTTTTCTAGCTCTGAGCAGTTCTTTTACTTTGTTCTTCTCCAACAAGTCTCTTTCTTTCCTCTCCTTTTTCTCCTGCTTTGCCCTGACTCTCTGGGCGCGTTTAGTTTCCATCTGAAAGAGAAAGTCCATACATGTTGGTCAGTGATCTGCAATATTATTATTACTCCTTCTCTAGCATGCAGTCAACTTTAATCTGTTGAATCTGATAGTATAACCATTAGGAGGTGACTTATGACCTCCCTGAACTGTGACTGGTTAAATGGAGTACTGTACCTGTGCCTGCTCTTGCTCTCTGAACCTCAGGACAGTCTGCATCTGGTACAGCTTTATGTACGCCTCCTTCATCCTCTCCACCACATCCCTCTTCTCTATTGCCCATCTCTCTTTGTCCCTTTGCATTTTCTCAATTTCACTACTCTTTCTCTCCCGCTCCTCTGTAATCTTCCAGTTCTCCTTCTCCATCTCTCTCTTTTCCATCTCCCATCCCTTCTTCTCTTGTCCATTCAGGCACAGAATCCTCATCTTTTCTCTTTCCAGAGCCTCTATCGCTCTCTCCTTCTCTCTCAGCTCAATTATCCACTCCTCTGCTGCCTGCGTGCTCCTCCTCTTAATCTCCTCCTTCTCCTTCATCCATCTTTCCCCCCGTTGATCCAAGAGGCTTCGTAGGCCAGCCTTGGCCTTGGCCCATCTCCCCCTGTCCTCCTTCCAGGCTACTAGGGTCTGATTCCTCTCCTGGTCTGCTTTGGCCAAAGCTGTCTCCAAACCATTTCTTATGAGGTTCCATCCATTCCTCTCTCTCACCCTCTCCTTCCCCACCCTTTCATTCTCAGCTAACAGTCTCTTCTTGTTCTCCACTGTCACCTTCCATAACTTGGCCAAGGACATCTTCACCTTTGATATCTTGTCCACCATTGTTTGTTTGTCGGTCGCTGCGCTTTCTCTCTGTTTGTCCATCACCTCTCGCTGCCTTTCATTCTCAGCTAACAGCCTCGTGTTCTCCACGGTCAACTTCCCTATCTTGGCCAAGTGCAGTATGTTCTGCACCTTCAGCTTTGCCATCTTGAGCTCCATATTTTTTCTGTCTGACACTGCACTTTCTCTCTGTTTCTCAAACAACTCTCTCTCCAGCTTCCATTGGTAGCAGTTTACCTCAATAGAAGCCTCAGTCTCCCTTATCTGTCTCAGCAACTCTTCAATTAGCCTTTCTCTTTCTTGCTCTGGTTCCACCCTCACCTTGTTGACTTCCTCCAACACCTCTCTCTGCAGCTTCCACCGGTAGTGGTCTACCTTGTTACAAGTCTCAATCTCCTTTCTCATTCTCAGCAGCCCCTCCATTTCTCTTTGTCTTTCTATCTCTCGTTCCCCCCTCATCTTGTTGCCTTTCTCCATCTCCTCACTTTCAGTCATCTCTTTCTCCATCTCAATGACTTCTCTCTGCATCAATATGTATGGAGAAACATGTATTCCTTATTTTTTTTATTTTGTGTGAATCTTTTCCATGTCATTTTCTTAAAACTGTCTGGCCATGCCAGTTTTCCAACTTCAGTTACCTTCAGGCTAACTGGTATAATTTATTAAATGGTAATAAGTAGGCCTACCTTCACTGATTTCCTTAGAAGTCAAACACTTTTACACATTATTATGTTCTAACTCACCTCTCCTCCGCGATGTCTGTCCACTTATGAAGATTTAAAAAGATATACACTTGAGTAGTTATGGTGTGGTGAATGGATATGCTGGTTGTTTTCTTTGGTTTGGAACTTGTTGTAGCCAAGTTCTAATTCCAAATTCTATGGTTGTAGCCTAGCTTAATTGTTGAGTCATAATGAGATTGGAATGTTGGCTTGAATTCTGTATTATGGACAAAAATCTCAGAATTCTGAAGATTTTAGAATTATATTTAAAAATTATTGTTTGTCATACATTCTATATACATCATTCTAGCCCTTGGATGCTCTCTCAGAGTTATAAGTCTTATATTCTCAGCCCAAAATAAATTTGGTCTATTTCAAAAATATTCAAAATAAGGATTACTTTGTAAGTATTGGTTGTCATGGTGCCGTGAGGAAGCCTGGGCAGAGAGCTCTGTTAATATGTGACCGACCCCCCCCCCCACACACACACACACACTCACTTAAAGACCTTGAAGTTTGGTTTGGAAACAACATCACTATTTGTCCTGGCAATGAAGGTCTGTCTTCTGGAACACTCATGAAAAAAGAGAATGGTTTTCGTTTAAGTTGTCCCCTTTAAAAACCCTTCAGCTTCTTCTGGCTGAGTTGCTTGAGGACACGGTAGCGCTGTGGCGAGGAGGCACAAGATAGGTCCTTAAAATAACATAACTAAGGCTACTTAACACTGTAGAAACTCTGGAATCACACTTTGTTGGCATAAAGACACCCACAATCTCTCCTTCTATCTCGGTACATTCTGTGTTGCACCAACGAGTGTTCAGTCCTTGCACACCATATAATGGAGGGTGTCATTCCAAAATACCCCTTCGCTGCATTGAACCTGCTAATTACCCAGACAGTTGAACGCTAAAATGATTGAGAATGACTTTCACCACTAAATAAACTTCCACAGTTTGACAAAGACACATCAGGGGAAAACAGCTACTCGTATTAAAAACCTTTCATTATGGCGATAGCTATTTGCTGCAGTGACTGAGAGCCAATTGAGGCCCAGTATTCTCAGTGCTTCTGGGGCCTATGCAGTGCAGGTGAATGGTGTGCGTGTGTGTATGTGTGAAATGTAGGATTGTCTGAGCACAAACAGAGCTACTTATTTTGGCAACGCATGAAGCAGAGTTAGCAAACAGCTTGAGTGATGAATGACAGGCTGCTAGGAGAGGCAGAGAACCCAAAGATCCTTCCTCACTCACACTCCCAGAAAAAGCTTTTGAGTTGCTGTGGATCCAGTGGTTTGTGCGTGTGTGTGTGTGTGTGTGTGTGTGTGTGTGTGTGTGTGTGTGTGTATGTGTGTGTGTGTGTGTGTGTGTGTGTGTCCAGTGTGTGTCCTGTGTGTGTGTGTGTCCAGTGTGTGTATGTGTGTGTGTCCGGTGTGTGTGTGTGTGTATCCTGTGTGTATGTGTGTGTGTGTCCAGTGTGTGTGTCCAGTGTGTGTGTGTGTGTGTGTGCAGTGTGTGTGTCCAGTGTGTGTGTCGTGTTTGTGTCCTGTGTGTGTGTGTGTCCAGTGTGTGTGTGTGTCCAGTATGTGTGTGTGTGTGTGTGTGTGTGTGTGTCCAGTGTGTATGTGTGTGTGTGTCCAGTGTGTGTGTATATGTGTGTGTGTGTGTGTGTGTGTGTGTGTGTGTGTGTGTGTGTGTGTGTGTGTGTGTCTAGTGTGTGTGTCAAGTGCGTGTGTGTCCAGGGTGAGTGTGTGTTCAGTTTGTGGAAACACACACACACTGGACACACACACACACTGGACACACACACACACTGGACACACACACACACTGGACACACACACAAACACACTGGACACACACACAGGACACACTCACACACTAGACACACACACTGGACACACACACTGTACACACACACTGCACACACACACACACATACACACACACCAGAGACACACACACACACACACACACACACACACACACTGGACACACACTGGACACACACAGGACACACACACACACAGGTCACACACACACTGGACACACACACACACAGAAACACACACACACACACACACACAAGACACACACACACACACACACAAGACACACACACACACACACTGGACATACACACACACACTGGACACACACACAAACTGGACACACACACACAAACTGGACACACACAGTGGACACACAGGACACACACACACACAGGACACACACACAGGCACTGGACACACAGACACACACACACACAAACACACACTGGACACACACACACATACTGGACACACACACACACACTGGACACACACACACACACTGGACACACACACAGACACACACACACACACTGGACACTCGACAAACACACACACACACACACACAAGTCACACACAGACTAGACACACACACACACACACACACACACACACTCGACACACACACACACACACTGGACACACACACACACACTGGACACACACACAGACAAGCATTCTTACCACCGCTTGGACAAAGTTATATGCTGACTGTGTGTGTGTGTGTGTGTCCAGTGTGTGTGTCCAGTGTGTGTGTGTGTGTGTGTGAGTTCAGGTGTTTCCCTCAATGACTGTCTGTTCTTCTGCTTACCGCTACAGTGTGGAACATGGTGGAGAGAACACAATGAAACCTGGACTTAGAAAATGTGAGTGTTGACTGCTGTGAAGAATATGACTAAGAATAAGTCTTAATTCAAGTGAAGTCAAAGTCAAAGACCACCATCATTACTTACTTGGTCATATTAAATATCAGCTGTAGTTCTACAGAAGCACAAATCAGGAAAGTTTACAAAGAGTTGCTTTGACAATGTGTGTGTCTGTGTTTGTGTGTGGCATGTTCGTGTTAAGTTAGAAATGTGTGTGTGTGTGTTCAGAAAGTGTATGTGTGCCATTGTGTGTGTGTGTGTTTGTGTTCAGGATGTGTGTGTTTGTGTCTGTGTGTGTTCAGTGTGTGTGTGTGTGTGTGTGTGTGTGTTCAGGATGTGTGTGTGTTCAATGTGTGTGTGTGTGTAATTAATGGGAATAAGTGTGTTTTATTTTACCATACAGTATAACATATGATCAGAACTGATCTGAGGAGAACAGAAAGGTGACATGGAGGAGAGAGAAGCAGCCGTATCCTGATCACCCAGAGAGATTTGAGGTCTGGCCTCAGGTGCTGTGTAGAGAGGGTCTGACTGGGCGCTGTTACTGGGAGGTAGAGTGGAGTGGGAGAGGGGCTGGTATAGGAGTGACATATAAAGGAATCAGCAGGAGAGGATGGGGTAATGACTGTCTGATTGGATGGAATGACAAGTCCTGGAGTCTGATCTGCTCTGACAACAGTTACTCTGCCTGGCACAATAATAAGTCCACTACCATAGACGTCCCCTCCTCCAGCTCCCACAGAGTAGGAGTGTATCTGGACTGGCCAGCCGGCACTCTGTCCTTCTACAGAGTCTCCTCTGACACACTGACCCACCTGAACACATTCCACTCCACATTCACTGAGTCCTTCAATCCAGGGTTTTGGGTTTGTTATGACTCCTCAGTGTCCCTGTAAATAATAACCATGGTAACACTGACACACACACACACACACTGGACACACACACACACACTGGCCACACACACACATACACTGGACACACACACACACTGGACACACACACACTGGACACACACACACACACTGGACACACACACACTGGACACACACACACACTGGCCACACACACACACACACTGGACACACACACACACTGGACACACACACTGGACACACACACACTGGACACACACACACACACACACACACACACTGGACACACACACACACACTGGACACATACACACACTGGACACACACCAGAGCATATGAGCGGAGTGGAGCGCTGAGAATCTCAGCTCATCGCTCACGGAGCTGTTCACCCCTCCCCTCCCCCCGCTCAAAGCCACATCAGGCCAGTCCGCTCATTATCGCTCAGCGCTCAACGAAGTTTGCATCGCGCTCCACTCAAATCGCCCCTCGCTCGCTCCAAAAAAGGAAAAAAATCTGCATGTATTTCACTTTTAGCTTAAACCACAGCCTTACCTCCCAAAGAACTAAAGAGCAACGACAACATTTTCCAAATAGAAATGTTTTATTTCAAATTACAAATGAGGCCTAGCCTATGTAAGAAGGAATATACACAAAAAGTCATGTAAAATTAAACGAATCAATGGGCCTAATTATATAAATAAAAATATACAGGCTATACATCAAAGTTTTAAAAGTAAATTAACTATTAGGCCAAAATTCTGATAACAGAACTTTTGCGCAGCTTGCACGTTGATAAAAATTAAAATTGTCTTATATCCATTGTCAAACTTTAAAATAAAATTTAAAAAAATGAATTGCTTTCCTTATCTACAGTTCTTTTGAGTTCACCTTCAAGAACACAAGTTTGGCCAATGTCTGAGGCTTCAGACTCATGCGGTGGTTTCTTGACAGCAGGCCGGCAGCGGAGAAAACCCTCTCTGCGCTCGCAGACCCGCTTGGGATGCTGAACACAATGCGAGCTACTTTAGCCAGGCAAAGACGTGGAGTTTTCTTTCCAAAATCGAATAACATCTGCGTCTGGGTTCTGTCTCGGGGATGAGAGGTAATTTTCGACTTCACCTTTGGCGTCTCCGGTTATGCGTAGCTGCTCACTGAAGTATGACCCGAACAGGCGAGCTCTTTTTGGTTCAGGCTCGGGATTCAGGTCAGCGGCGGGTGGGGTGTCTGTCTCGGGTGTGCCGCTGGGAGCGTTAATTTCTTCAGCTTCTTTTATGAGGAGGTCACGGTTCTCCCCGAGTTTGTTGCATACAGACTCATCTCGGATTATCCATTCTGTCTTGAAACGGGGATCTAACACTGATGCTAAAATGAGATGTTTATCAGTATAGTATATTCCATAGCGAATTGACACGTTGTTTGCCAATGTTTCTGCAAAAGCAGGGATGCCCATTGAAAGTGCAGCGTGAGTGTCATCGGTGAGCAGGGATTTGATTTCTGTGACAGCAGGGAGGATCATCCCCAGGTTCCCCAGCTCCTTCTGCATTTGGTCTGTGAGGTCTGCCAGTGGTGTCAGCACACTGACAAGGTGCGTCAGCTGCCGTACTTGATTCAGGGTGATAATAATAATAATATGCCATTTAGCAGACGCTTTTATCCAAAGCGACTTACAGTCATGCGTGCATACATTTTTTGTGTATGGGTGGTCCCGGGGATCGAACCCACTACCTTGGCGTTACAAGCACCGTGCTCTACCAGCTGAGCTACAGAGGACCACGTTAGCAACATTAGACTTGAGTTTGTTTTGCCATAACGGGTCTTTTTGGAACAACCGGATGAACGACTGAATCATCCGCAGCTGACTGCTCCATCGAGTGGCGCAGGCATTTGTGGTGCGGACACCTAATTGGTCGGTTTCCTCTGTGTTCAGGGTGCTCTTGCGTACGCTTTTCACCAGGTGCCCGAATTTCACTAACAGCCTATTCATGTTGTCGTGCTCGTTAATGGCGTCTTTGATCGCCAGCTGAAGCATGTGAATGGGGCATCTCAGATGTAAATTTGACACAGTAAAGTACTGATTTATCATAGTTTCTACATTAGAGGTTAATACTTCCACATGGACTTGCGAGGGCGCAGGTGGTCCCTCATCCTCCTCTTCATGTTCTGCGCTGCTGCTGGCATCCGCGGTCACTTCACCCTCCGCCTCCTCTTCAGTGCCAGGGAGGAGGTTAAACGCCTTGATCATGTTGCTGGCACTGTCAGTGACGACCCGAATCACACGTCGTTGCACGTTCCAATATTTCAGTACACTTTCATACTTTTGGTAAATACGATCTGCGGTATGGTGCCCCTGTATGTGCTCACAGCCCAACAAAACCGTGTGCCCCCGGAACGTCCCATCAATTAAACTGGCCACGATGCCAAGGAAGCTGTGCCCTCTTCTACTGGTCCACATGTCCGCTGACAGAACGAGCCCATCACCATTTTGCAGTAGGTCTTGCAGTTTGGCTTCCATCTCTTCCAGTGGCATGAGTGTGTCCCGTACGGTGTTGTACTCAGCGGTTCATAGTCCATGTCAATCATTTTTTTAAATGCTACATCCAGCTCTCTTTTTCTCTCCCTTGTTATGGTTGGGCCTTTGCGTGCAGTGAAGAAACTTTTGAATTCCTCAACCCTTTTCTCTTGTTGCTGCTGCTGCTCCTCTTGCTCTATAAAATACAAATTCATGGACGACACAAATTAAATTAAACGAACCATATATTAGGCCTACTTTGAATGACAAAACGAATTTGTTTGAATATTAGGCTATATTTAATGTACACTTTTGTTACAAGTTACCCTATTCAACTTGCTAACCTTTTGCTTTCTTCCCAGCGTGTTCACGTAGCACACTTTCGTGTTTTCGAGAGATGTGTCTTTTTAGATTCCAAAATGAATCTTTACTGACTGAAACGATGTCACCACATTCTTTTTCTTGAACCACATTATCATTGTTAGTTAGTTTTATATTAATAGTACACCTGTAGGACTTCTTATTTTCCTTGTTGAAGTACTCGGTGAACTCCATTATTGAGCCGAGTTTTGACTGAAAATAGTCTACTGTTGATGACTGTGCAAGCTTCAGACTCGTGGTGTGAGCAGAGCGAAATTGGAGCGGGACATAGGGCGACGCTCCGTCCTTTTAAAAATGCCGCTCTGCGCTCTGTCCAAAATCCGCCCGCTCGCGCTCCCCGCTCGCTCCCGCTCCACTGGCACACACACACTGGACACACACACACACTGGACACACACACACACACACACACACACACACTGGACACACACACACACTGGACACACACACACTGGACACACACACACACACACACACACACACTAGATTCAC
The DNA here is from genome assembly GCF_964263955.1 of Coregonus lavaretus. Taxonomy (NCBI): domain Eukaryota; kingdom Metazoa; phylum Chordata; class Actinopteri; order Salmoniformes; family Salmonidae; genus Coregonus; species Coregonus lavaretus. The sequence continues at coordinate 322,200 of NW_028161584.1, read as the reverse complement.
ACACACACACACTGGACACACACACACACTGGACACACACAAACACTGGACACACACACACACACACACACACACACACACACACACTGGACACACACACACATACTGAACACACACACACACTGGACACACAATGACACACACTGGAAACACAAACACACTTGATACACACACACTGTACACACTCACACACACACACTGAACACACACACACCGGACAAACACACACTGGATACACACACACACAGGACACACACACACTGATCACACACACACACACTGGACATACACAGGACAAACACACCCACACACTGGACACACACACACACACACAATGGACACACACACACTCTGGACACACACACACACTGGACACACACACACACACACTGAACACACACACACTGGACACACACACTGGACACATACACACACACACACACACACACTGGACAAACACACACACACACACACACACACACTGGACACACACACTCACACACACTGGACACACACACACACACACACACCTGAGACACAGACACACACACACACACACAGGACACACACACACACTGGACACACACACACACACACACTGGACACACACACTCACACACACTGGACAAACACACACACACCTGACACACACACAGGACACACACACACACACACTGGACACACACACTAGACACACACACACACACACACACTGGACACACACACTGGACACACACAAACACTGGACACACACACTGGACACACACACATACGCTGGACACACACACACACACTCACACATGGACCCACACACATACACACTGGACACACACACACACTGGACACACACACACACACTGAACACACACACACACACACACACAGGACACACACAAACACAATGGACACACACACACACACACACACACACAAACACTGGACACTCACACACACTGGACACACACACATACACACTTACACACACACACACTCACACACACTGGACACACACACACACACTGGACACACACACACTGGACACACACACTCACACACACTGGACACACACACATACGCTGGACACACACACACCTGACACACACACACATAGGACACACACACAGGACACACACACACACACTGGACACACACACACACACTGGACACACTCACACACACACACACACACTGGACACACACACTCACACACACTGGACACACACACACACTGGACACACACACATACACACTTACACACACACACACACACACACTGGACGCACACACTGGACAAAAACACATACGCTGGACACACACACACTGGACACACACACACACTCACACTGGACCCACACACATACACACTGGACACACACACACACGACACACACACATACACACTGGACACACACACCTGACACACACACACACAGGACACACACACTGGACACACACACACACACACACACACACACACACTGGACACAAACACACACACTGGACACACACACTCACACACACTGGACACACACTGGACACACACACACACACACACTGGACACATTTCCATGTGTTGGATTTTGATGAAAGGAAATCCCATATAGCCTTCTGGACAGGACTTTGCTATGGCATCTTCTGTTTGGGTGTCTCAGGTCAGGTCTGAGCCATGATCAGAATGTGTCTCTGTGTCTATTTCCAGCCCTGCCATTTCTACCTGTCCTGATCTAGTGTTTCACCCCTGACCTCCTCACACCGTCTCACTGTCCATGTCTGCTTTTAGCTCCCACCTCTATTTCACTGTGTTATAATGGACCTTATGCTTGTTATGTTACCTCTGTAACCAGTTATCAAACATACTGACCTTTCTGACCCTATCCCATGGCCCTACTTTCTACAACTGAACATTTAAATTCCTCTATGAGTTTTGTTTAGTGTCCATTTACTTATGTATGTATTTGTTGTATATTGGGGTTGTGCTGCAGAGCATCATGGGGGTTTGTATGTGTTGAGATGATCACGTTCCAGATAAATGGTTGAACTGATTCCTGTCTCCTGTCTCATCATTATTGAATTGTTATACAGACGTGGTTATAAAACCCACGAGACATAACAACAGATTGGTGATGAGTAAGTCTGAATCTACAGGAACTATTCTGTCTGGAAGAAGTGGGTTTTTACAACTGTTTAAAACTGTTATTTTCTGTGGTACAGTCTAGGCTAATGTTAGCACAGTGTATTGCTAGCAGAGGCAAGTGCATAGTCGAGCTAGCTAAGAAAGAGAGTTAACCAGTGGTGTAAAGTACTTAAGTAAAAATACTTTAAAGTACTACTTAAGTAGTTTTTTGGGGGTATATGTACCAGACTTTACTATTCATATTTTTGACTACTTTTACTTTTACTTCACTATATTCCTAAAGAAAATAATATACTTTTTACTCCATACATTTTCCCCTGACACCCAAAAGTACTCGTTACATTTTGAATGCTTAGCATGACAGGAAATGGTCCAATTCACACACTTATCAAGAGAACATCCCTACTGCCTCTGATCTGGGGGACTCAGTAAACACAAATGCTTTGTTTGTAAATTGTCTGAGTGTTGGAGTGTGCCTCTGGCTGAACGTACATTTAAAAAACAAGAAAATCGTCTGGTTTGCTTTATGTAAGGAATTTGAAATGATTTATACTTGTACTTTTACTTTTGATACTTTAGTATATTTTAGCAATTACATTTACTTTTGATACTTAAGTATATTTAAACCCAAATACTTTTAGACTTTTACTCAAGTAGTATTTTACTGGGTGACTTTCACTTTTAATTGAGTCATTTTCTGGTAAGGTATCTTTACTTTTACTCAAGTATGACAATTGGGTACTTTTTCCACCACTGGAGTTAACATCGTCATGGACGGCAGAAAAGGACTCGAGATGGATATCGGAGTGGGAAAACAACGTGATTAAAAAGGAGGTATATACAGTGATTAAAGGAAAGGACTTGTATTCAACTTCAAATTCAATTGATTGGACATGATTTGGAAAGGCACACACCTGTCTACATAAGGTCCCACAGTTGACAGTGCATGTCAGAGCAAAAACCAAGCCATGAGGTCGAAGGAATTGTCCGTAGAGCTCCGAGACAGGATTGTGTCGAGGCACAGATCTGGGGAAGGGTACCAAAACATTTCTGCAGCATTGAAGGTCCCCAAGAACACAGTGGCCTCCATCATGCTTAAATGGAAGATGTTTGGAACCACCAAGACTCTTCCTAGAGCTGGCCGCCCGGCCAAACTGAGCAATCGGGGGAGAAGGGCCTTGGTCAGGGAGGTGACGAAGAACGCGCGAAGAACCCGATGGTCACTCTGACAGAGCTCCAGAGTTCCTCTGTGGATATGGGAGAACCTTCCAGAAGGACATCTCTGCAGCACTCCACCAATCAGGCCTTTATGGTAGAGTGGCCAGACGGAAGCCACTCCTCAGTAAAAGGCACATGACAGCCCGCTTGGAGTTTGCCAAAAGGCACCTAAAGGACTCAGACAATGAGAAACAAGATTCTCTGGTCTGATGAAACCAAGATTGAACTCTTTGGCTTGAATGCCAAGCGTCACGTCTGGAGGTAACCTGGCACCATCCCTACGGTGAAGCATGGTGGTGGCAGCATGCTGTGTGGATGTTTTTCAGTGGCAGGGACTGGGAGACTAGTCAGAATCGAGGGAAAGATGAACAGAGCAAAGTACAGAGAGATCCTTGATGAAAACCTGCTCCAGAGCGCTCTGGACCTCAGACTGGGGTGAAGGTTCACCTTCCAACAGGACAAGGAGCCTAAGCACACAACCAAGACAATGCAGGAGTTCTAAAAACCCATAACTTTGTCATTATGGGATGTTGTGTGTAGATTGATGAGTAAAAAAAAAACAATTTAATCAATTTTAGAATAAGGCTGAAAATGTGGAAAAAGTCAAGGGGTCTGAATACTTTTCCGAAAGCACTGTGTAACTATGTGTGCTCGATTGTATACACCTGTCAGTAACGGGTGTGGCTGAAATAGCAGAATCCACTCATTTGAAGAGTGTCCACATACTTGTGTATATTATGTTAATTATTTATGCATAAATTAAAAAATATATATATAAATTGGTCATTTAGCAGACGCTCTTATCCAGAGCGACTTACAGGAGCAATTAGGGTTAAGTGCCTTGCTCAAGGGCACATCGACAGGTTTTTCACCTAGTCGGCTCGGGGATTAGAACCAGCGACCTTTCAGTTACTGGCACAATGCTCTTACCCACTAAGCTACCTGCCGCATAGTCACTTTAACTCTACCCACATGTACATATTACTTCAACTACCTCAACTAGCCGGTGCCCCCGCACATTGACTCTGCACCGGTACCCCCCTGTATATATAGCCTCCCTACTGTTATTTTATTTTACTTCTGCTCTTTTTTTCTCAACACTTTTTTGTTGATGTTTTATTTTACTTTTTTTCTAAAAAAAATAAATGCACTGTTGGTTAAGGGCTGTAATTAAGCATTTCACTGTAATGTCTGCACCTGTTGTATTCGGCGCATGTGGCCAATAAAATTTGATTTGATTTGATTTGATATATAGTGTATTTCCCTGGTATATTACTCATGTCTCACCAGTTATGCTGCTCTGGCGCCATCCTGTGGACAGCTGGGAACACAACTTCAACTCCATTACATTCAATGTATCCCACAAAGTGCCACTTGGCTGGACAAAGCAGTCTGAATGGAAATCAGGTCCATATATGAATACAAGCAGACACACAGCCTTACATGTCATATCACTGAGTCTCAGTTTAAATCACGGTTTAAACATAACAAGTCATTGCAAGTGAAACCATTTCTCAATTAGGTTTTAGGTTTTATTTATTCACACCAAAGAAAAGAAGTGAAAGACAAAACACTGCAGATAAATAAACAGGTACAAACGGTGTTCAGGTGAGGCTGGAAGCTCAAAAGGGCTGATTTGAAAATAAACAGGTAAAAACGGTGTTCAGGTGAGGATGGGAAGCCCAAAAGGGCTGATATGATATTAAAAACAAAACGTTTGTTCAATCAGTTAAACAAAACATATTAATTTTAATTATACATGATATACAGTGGTTTGCGAATGTATTCACTCCCCTTGGCATTTTTCCTATTTTGTTGCCTTACAACCTGGAATTAAAATATATTTTTTGGGTGTTTGTATCAATTGATTTACACAACATGCCTACCACTTTGAAGATGAAAAATATTTTTTATTGTGAAACAAACAAGAAATAAGACAAAAAAACAGAAAACTTGAGCGTGCATAACTATTCACCCCCCCAAAGTCAATACTTAGTAGAGCCACCTTTTGCAGCAATTACAACTGCAAGTCTCTTGGGGTATAAATAAAAAAATAAATTGGTCATTTAGCAGACGCTCTTATCCAGAGCGACTTACAGGAGCAATTAGGGTTAAGTGCCTTGCTCAAGGGCACATCCACAGGTTTTTCACCTAGTCGGCTCAGGGATTAGAACCAACGACCTTTCGGTTACTGGCACAACGCTCTTATGGGTATGTCTCTATAAGCTTGGCACATCTAGCCACTGGGATTTTTGCCCATTCTTCAAGGCAAAACTGCTCCAGCTCCTTCAAGTTGGATGGGTTCCGCTGGTGTACAGCAATCTTTAAGTCATACCACAGATTCTCAATTGGATTGAGGTCTGGGCTTTGACTAGGCCATTCCAAGACATTTAAATGTTTCCCCTTAAACCACTCAAGTGTTGCTTTAGCAGTATGCTTAGGGTCATTGACCTGCTGGAAGGTGAACCTCCGTCCCAGTCTCAAATCTCTGGAAGACTGAAACAGGTTTCCCTCAAGAATTTCCCTGTGTTTAGCGCCATCCATCATTCCTTCAATTCTGACCAGTAAGAGCTGATATATCATGTAGATTAAACACAGTGGAGAAACATTGGAGAACCACTCAGAGAGGTATTCATCTACAGGACTGAGACACTGTAGAACCACTCAGAGAGGTATTCATCTACAGGACTGGGACACTGTAGAACCACTCAGAGAGGTATTCATCTACAGGACTGAAACACTGCAGAACCACTCAGAGAGGTATTCATCTACAGGACTGGGACACTGTAGAACCACTCAGAGAGGTATTCATCTACAGGATTGGGACACTGTAAAACCACTCAGAGAGGTATTCATCTACAGGACTGGGACACTGTAAAACCACTCAGAGAGGTATTCATCTACAGGACTGGGACACTGTAAAATCACTCAGAGAGGTATTCATCTACAGGACTGAGACACTGTAAAACCACTCAGAGAGGTATTCATCTACAGGACTGAGACACTGTAAAACCACTCAGAGAGGTATTCATCTACAGGACTGAGACACTGTAAAACCACTCAGAGAGGTATTCATCTACAGGACTGGGACACTGTAGAACCACTCAGAGAGGTATTCATCTACAGGACTGAGACACTGTAGAACCACTCAGAGAGGTATTCATCTACAGGACTAGGACACTGTAAAACCACTCAGAGAGGTATTCATCTACAGGACTGGGACACTGTAGAACCACTCAGAGAGGTATTCATCTACAGGACTGAGACACTGTAAAACCACTCAGAGAGGTATTCATCTACAGGACTGGGACACTGTAAAACCACTCAGAGAGGTATTCATCTACAGGACTGGGACACTGTAAAACCACTCAGAGAGGTATTCATCTACAGGACTGAGACACTGTGAAACCACTCAGAGAGGTATTCATCTACAGGACTGAGACACTGTAAAACCACTCAGAGAGGTATTCATCTACAGGACGGAGACACTGTAAAACCACTCAGAGAGGTATTCATCTACAGGACTGGGACACTGGAGAACCACTCAGAGAGGTATTCATCTACAGGACTGGGACACTGGAGAACCACTCAGAGAGGTATTCATCTACAGGACTGGGACACTGGAGAACCACTCAGAGAGGTATTCATCTACAGGACTGGGACACTGTAAAACCACTCAGAGAGGTATTCATCTACATGACTGGGACACTGTAGAACCACTCAGAGAGGTATTCATCTACAGGACTGGGACACTGTAGAACCACTCAGAGAGGTATTCATCTACAGGACTGAGACACTGTAGAACCACTCAGAGAGGTATTCATCTACAGGACTGAGACACTGTAGAACCACTCAGAGAGGTAATCATCTACAGGACTGGGTGGGTATTTGTCACACCCTGGTGCTGGGACTCATTATTGTTTATCCAGGGTGTGTGCAGTCTATGTGTTTGTGTTCTATGTTGGGTGTCTAGGTTGTTGTTTTCTAGGTTTGTTCAATGACTCCCAATCGGAGGTAACGAGTGTCAGCTGTTCGGCTCGTTATCTCTGATTGGGAGCCATATTTATTTCTGTATGTTTTCCTGTGGGGTTTGTGGGTTTTTGTTTCCGTGCTGCTGTCTGTATCAGTAGTGGAACTTCACGTATCGTATTTTGTTGTTTTCTCTGTGGTCACTTTAATTTAATAAAGTCATCATGTTTCTCGGAACACGCGCTGCGCGTTGGTCTCATCCTTCAGACGATCGTGTCAGAAAAACCCACCATACCAAGACCAAGCAGCGTGTACAGGAGCAAAGAGACTGGACATGGGTGGAGGCGCCGGGTAAGGAGATCGAGAGGCTGGCGATGGCCCAGGTGGGCAAATCGTGGTCCTGGGAGGACATGCTCGGGGGCAAGGGACCTTGGGGGAAGATCAAGGCCCTGGCAAGAGAGGAGCATCGGCGGCAGCAGGTTTTTCGTCGGAAGGACGAGAGGCAACCCCAAGAAATTTTTTGGGGGGGGCACATGGCTTGGGCAGCTGGGCAGCAGGAGGCTGCCACAGGGAGTATAGGTGAGAGGGCTAACGGAGTACGGGAGCCATTGGCGAGAAGAGGCAGGGATGTGTGTGTGGCACGGCGTGAAGGACTGAGGTGTGTTGCCAGTCCGGTCCGGCCCGTTCCTGATCCTCGGTTGAAGCCAGTGGTGTGTGTTCCCGGTATGGACCGGCCTGTTCCTACTCCACGCACCAGGGATACGGTGCGCTTCGCCAGCCCGGCCCGGCCTGTTCCGGCCACTCGCACCAGGGATACGGTGTGCGTCGCCAGCTCAGCCCTGCCTGTTCCTACTCCACGCACCAGGGATACGGTGCGCTTCGCCAGTCCGGCCCGGCCTGTTCCGGCCACTCGCACCAGGGATACGGTGCGCGTCACCAGCCCAGCCCGGCCTGTTCCTACTCCACGCACCAGGGATACGGTGCGCTTCGCCAGCCCGGCCCGGCCTGTTCCGGCCACTCGCACCAGGGATACGGTGCGCGTCGCCAGCCCAGCCCGGCCGGTTCCTGCTCCCCGCACCATGGATACGGTGCGCTTCGCCAGCCCGGCCCGGCCTGTTCCGGCCACCCGCACCAGGGAGACGGTGCGCGTCGCCAGCCCCGCCCGGCCTGTTCCTGCTCTCCGCACTAGGCGGGAGGTGAGTCCCCAGGGTCCAGCATGCCCTGTTCCGGCTTCCCGCACTAGGCGTTATGGGAGTTCCCAGGGTCCAGCATGCCCTGTTCCGACTCCCCGCACTAGCCCTGAGATGCGTGTCCTCAGCCCGGGACCACCAGTTCCGGCACCACGCACTAGGACTTATGTGCGTCCCCAGGGTCCTGCATGCCCTGTTGCTGCTCCCCGCACTAGCCCTGAGATGCGTGTCCTCAGCCCGGGACCACCAGTTCCGGCACCACGCACTAGGACTTATGTGCGTCCCCAGGGTCCTGCATGCCCTGTTGCTTCTCCCCGCACTAGCCCTGAGATGCGTGTCCTCAGCCCGGTACCTCCAGTTCCGGCACCACGCATCAGGTCTACGGTGCGCCTCAGACGGCCAGAGTCTGCCGTCTGCCCAACGGCGCCTGAACTGCCCGTCTGCCCAACGGCGCTTGAACTGCCCGTCTGCCCAACGGCGCTTGAACTGCCCGTCTGCACAACGGCGCCTGAACTGCCCGTCTGCCCAACGCCGTCTGAACTGTCCGTCTGCCAAGCGCCGCAGGAGCTGCCCGTCTGCCATGAGCCTGCAAAGCCGCCCGTCTGCCATGAGCCTACAGAGCCGTCCGCCAGACCGGAGCCGCTAGAGCTCTTCGCCAGACAGGAGCAGCCAGAGCCTTCCGCCGGACAGGATCAGCCAGAGCCTTCCGCCAGACAGGATCAGCCAGAGCCTTCCGCCAGACAGGATCAGCCAGATCCTTCTGCCAGACAGGATCCGCCAGAGCCGTCCAGCCAGGATTCGCCATTCAGCCTGGTACTGCCCCTTAGTCTGGTACTGCCCCTTAGTCTGGTGCTGCCCCTTAGTCAGGTGCTGCCTCTTAGTCTGGTGCTGCCCCTTAAACCGGTGGGGGTCATTTGGAGGAGGCTACATAAGCGGGAAGTGACTATGGTGGGGTGGTGGTCTAGGCCGGAGCCAGAACCGCCACCGAGGAGGTATGCCCGCCCAGCCCTCCCCTGTTTGGGGGTTTTGAGGCGCGGTCGCAGTCCGCGCCTTTAGGGGGGGGTACTGTCACACCCTGGTGCTGGGACTCATTATTGTTTATCCAGGGTGTGTGCAGTCTATGTGTTTGTGTTCTATGTTGGGTGTCTAGGTTGTTGTTTTCTAGGTTTGTTCAATGACTCCCAATCGGAGGTAACGAGTGTCAGCTGTTCGGCTCGTTATCTCTGATTGGGAGCCATATTTATTTCTGTATGTTTTCCTGAGGGGTTTGTGGGTTTTTGTTTCCGTGCTGCTGTCTGTATCAGTAGTGGAACTTCACGTATCGTATTTTGTTGTTTTCTCTGTGGTCACTTTAATTTAATAAAGTCATCATGTTTCTCGGAACACGCGCTGCGCGTTGGTCTCATCCTTCAGACGATCGTGACAGTATTATTACTCTGTTCTGAGTAGAAATGGATATAAACAGTGATTAAAACACAAAAACAGCGAGTTTAGTGCCCAGATTCTGACACTTATCTCCAAGAAGAGAATTCCCATTTATAGTTATTTTGATACTACACGCAAAGGGGTTCTTCGTTTGTCCCCATAGAAAAACCCTTTTTTGTTCAGGTAGAACCCTTGGGTGGTGAAAACGGTTCTACTTAGAACCTTTTAGTGGTGAAAGGGTTCCACTTGTAACAAAAAATGTTTATTTTCAGAGGGTTCTCCTACGAAGATAATTGAAGAACCATTATGGTTCTAGGTAGCGCCTTCTTTTAGTGTAGTCTGAGCTTAATTTATAGAACATGACTTTTCCTGTTGATTCTTCTGCTCCAAGTCTTTCTCTAGTTCAGAGTTCTTCTGCTTCAAGTCTTCATAAGTTTTCTCTAGCTGAGAGTTCTTCTGTTTTAAGTCTTCAGAAGTTTTCTCTAGTTCAGAGTTCTTCTGTTTTAAGTCTTCAGAAGTTTTCTCTAGCTCAGAGTTCTTCTGCTTTAAGTCTTCAGAAGTGTTCTCTAGCTCAGAATTCTTCTGCTTTAAGTCTTCAGAAGTGTTCTCTAGCTCAGAGTTCTTCTGCTTCAAGTCCTTAGAAGTTTTCTTTAATTCAGAGTTCTCCTGCTTCAAGTCTATATCGATGTTTCTGTTCTATTGCTCTAGCTCATATATCCTCCTCAATAGTTTGTCAGAATTCTCCTCAGCAGAATCTTCTTCCACTTTAATAACTTGCATCTTCATCTTTTTACAGAAGCTCCCCCGTTCCTCCTCCTCCTCCTCCTCCTCCTCCTCCTCCTCAGTGTCACTTTCCTAAGCATGACACACACAGTTCACAGTTTAGTTTCTCTAACTGAAATACAAAGAAATGGTTTATCAAATAGGAGTATTTATCAAATTGGGGTATTGTCAATGGCATTCAGGAACGTTAAATAACAGAAAATTACCTCGAGTTTTTTTTGTCTTTCCAGCGTTGCCATGGTGGCCTTTGTGTCCCCCCGTCTCCAGTGACCTCGACCAGGATGTGTGTTTGCATTGTTGGGACAGTGTAGTGTCGCCTGACGTGTTTCTCACAGGAGGAGGCAGTGTAGCTCAAACAGTCTAATGTCTCTACAAGCCTCTGGGCTGGTTAGATATCAGTCAGACAGTCTTATGTCTCTTCAAGCCTCTGGGCTGGTTAGATATCAGTCAGACAGTCTAATGTCTCTTCAAGCCTCTGGGCTGGTTAGTTACCAGTCAGTCTGTCTAATGTCTCTTCAAAACTCTGGGCTGGTTAGATATCAGTCAAACAGTCTGATGTCTCTTCAAGCCTCTTGGCTGGTTAGATATCAGTCAGACAGTCTTATGTCTCTTCAAGCCTCTGAGCTGGTTAGATATCAGTCAGACAGTCTTATGTCTCTTCAAGCCTCTGGGCTGGTTAGATATCAGTCAGACAGTCTAATGTCTCTTCAAGCCTCTGAGCTGGTTAGATATCAGTCAGACAGTCTAATGTCTCTTCAAGCCTCTGAGCTGGTTAGATATCAGTCAGAAGGAGGCAGTGCAGGTCAGACAGTCTAATGTCTCTTCAAGCCTCTGAGCTGGTTGGATATCAGTCAAACATTCTAATGTCTCTTCAAGCCTCTGGGCTGGTTAGATATCAGTTTGACAGTCTAATGTCTCTTTAAGCCTCTGGGCTGGTTAGATATCAGTCAGGAGGAGGCAGTGCAGGTCAGACAGTCTAATGTCTCTTCAAGCCTCTGGGCTGGTTAGATATCAGTCAGACAGTCTAATGTCTCTTCAAGCCTCTGGGCTGTTTAGATATCAGTCAGATAGTCTATTGTCTCTTCAAGCCTCTAAGCTGATTAGATATCCGTCAGACTGTCTCTTTAAGCCTCTGGGATGGTTAGATATCAGTCAGACAGTCTAATGTCTGTTTAAGACTCTAAGCTGGTTAGATATCAGTCAGGATGAGGCAGTGCAGGTCAGACAGTCTAATGTCTCTTCAAGCCTCTGGGCTGGTTAGATATCAGTCAGACAGTCTAATGTCTCTTCAAGCCTCTGAGCTGGTTAGATATCAGTCAGACAGTCTAATGTCTCTTCAAGCCTCTGGGCTGGTTAGATATCAGTCAGACAGTCTAATGTCTCTTCAAGCCTCTGGGCTGGTTAGATATCAGTCAGACAGTCTAATGTCTCTTCAAGCCTCTGGGCTGGTTAGATATCAGTCAAACAGTCTAATGTGTCTTCAAGCCTCTGGGCTGGTTAGATATCAGTCAGACAGTCTAATGTCTCTTTAAGCATCTGGGCTGGTTAGATATCAGTCAGACTGTCTCTTCAAGCCTCTGGGCTGGTTAGATATCAGTCAGACAGTCTAATGTCTCTTCAAGCCTCTTGGATGGTTAGATATCAGTCAGTCTAATGTCTCTTCAAGCCTCTTGGCTGGTTAGATATCAGTCAGACAGTCTAATGTCTCTTCAAGCCTATGGGCTGGTTAGATATCAGTCAGACAGTCTAATGTCTCTTCAAGCCTCTGAGCTGGTTAGATATCAGTCAGACAGTCTAATGTCTCTTCAAGCCTCTGAGCTGGTTAGATATCAGTCAGACAGTCTAATGTCTCTTTAAGCCTCTAAGCTAGTTAGATATGAGTCAGGAGGAGGCAGTGCAGGTCAGACAGTCTAATGCCTCTTCAAGCCTCTGAGCTGGTTAGATATCAGTCAAACAGTCTAATGTCTCTTCAAGCCTCTGGGCTGGTTAGATATCAGTCAGGAGGAGGCAGTGCAGGTCAGACAGTCTAATGTCTCTTCAAGCCTCTGGGCTGGTTAGATATCAGTCAGACAGTCTAATGTCTCTTCAAGCCTATGGGCTGGTTAGATATCAGTCAGACATTCTAATGTCTCTTCAAGCCTATGGGCTGGTTAGATATCAGTCAGACAGTCTAATGTCTCTGTAACCCTCTGGGCTTGTTAGATATCAGTCAGACTGTCTCTTTAAGCCTCTGGGCTGGTTAGATATCAGTCAGACAGTCTAATGTCTCTGTAACCCTCTGGGCTTGTTAGATATCAGTCAGACTGTCTCTTTAAGCCTCTGGGGTGGTTAGATATCAGTCAGACTGTCTCTTTAAGCCTCTGGGCTGGTTAGATATCAGTCAGACTGTCTCTTTAAGCCTCTGGGCTGGTTAGATATCAGTCAGACAGTGTAATTTCTTTCAAGCCTCTGGGCTGGTTACATATCAGTCAGACAGTCTAATGTCTCTTCAAGCCTCTGGGCTGGTTAGATATCAGTCAGTCTGTCTAATGTCTCTTCAAGCCTCTGGGCTGGTTAGATATCAGTCAGACAGTCTGATGTCTCTTCAAGCCTCTTGGCTGGTTAGATATCAGTCAGACAGTCTTATGTCTCTTCAAGCCTCTGAGCTGGTTAGATATCAGTCAGACAGTCTTATGTCTCTTCAAGCCTCTGGGCTGGTTAGATATCAGTCAGACAGTCTAATGTCTCTTCAAGCCTCTGAGCTGGTTAGATATCAGTCAGACAGTCTAATGTCTCTTCAAGCCTCTGAGCTGGTTAGATATCAGTCAGACAGTCTAATGTCTCTTTAAGTCTCTAAGCTGGTTAGATATCAGTCGGAAGGAGGCAGTGCAGGTCAGACAGTCTAATGTCTCTTCAAGCCTCTGAGCTGGTTGGATATCAGTCAAACATTCTAATGTCTCTTCAAGCCTCTGGGCTGGTTAGATATCAGTTTGACAGTCTAATGTCTCTTTAAGCCTCTGGGCTGGTTAGATATCAGTCAGGAGGAGGCAGTGCAGGTCAGACAGTCTAATGTCTCTTCAAGCCTCTGGGCTGGTTAGATATCAGTCAGACAGTCTAATGTCTCTTCAAGCCTCTGGGCTGTTTAGATATCAGTCAGATAGTCTATTGTCTCTTCAAGCCTCTAAGCTGATTAGATATTAGTCAGACTGTCTCTTTAAGCCTCTGGGATGGTTAGATATCAGTCAGACAGTCTAATGTCTCTTTAAGACTCTAAGCTGGTTAGATATCAGTCAGGAGGAGGCAGTGCAGGTCAGACAGTCTAATGTCTCTTCAAGCCTCTGGGCTGGTTAGATATCAGTCAGACAGTCTAATGTCTCTTCAAGCCTCTGAGCTGGTTAGATATAGGTCAGACAGTCTAATGTCTCTTCAAGCCTCTGGGCTGGTTAGATATCAGTCAGACAGTCTAATGTCTCTTCAAGCCTCTAGGCTGGTTAGATATCAGTCAGGAGGAGGCAGTGCAGGTCAGATAGTCTAATGTCTCTTCAAGCCTCTGGGCTGGTTAGATATCAGTCAAACAGTCTAATGTCTCTTCAAGCCTCTGGGCTGGTTAGATATCAGTCAGACTGTCTCTTTAAGCCTCTGGGCTGGTTAGATATCAGTCAGACAGTCTAATGTCTCTTCAAGCCTCTGGGCTGGTTAGATATCAGTCAGACAGTCTAATGTCTCTTCAAGCCTCTGGGCTGTTTAGATATCAGTCAGATAGTCTATTGTCTCTTCAAGCCTCTAATTTGATTAGATATCCGTCAGACTGTCTCTTTAAGCCTCTGGGATGGTTAGATATCAGTCAGACAGTCTAATGTCTCTTTAAGACTCTAAGCTGGTTAGATATCAGTCAGACTGTCTCTTTAAGCCTATGGTCTGGTTAGATATCAGTCAGGAGGAGGCAGTACAGGTCAGACAGTCTAATGTCTCTTCAAGCCTCTGGGCTGGTTAGATATCAGTCAGTCTGTCTAATGTCTCTTCAAGCCTCTGGGCTGGTTAGATATCAGTCAGACAGTCTTATGTCTCTTCAAGCCTCTGGGCTGGTTAGATATCAGTCAGACAGTCTAATGTCTCTTCAAGCCTCTGGGCTGGTTAGTTACCAGTCAGTCTGTCTAATGTCTCTTCAAAACTCTGGGCTGTTTAGATATCAGTCAAACAGTCTGATGTCTCTTCAAGCCTCTTGGCTGGTTAGATATCAGTCAGACAGTCTTATGTCTCTTCAAGCCTCTGAGCTGGTTAGATATCAGTCAGACAGTCTTATGTCTCTTCAAGCCTCTGGGCTGGTTAGATATCAGTCAGACAGTCTAATGTCTCTTCAAGCCTCTGAGCTGGTTAGATATCAGTCAGACAGTCTAATGTCTCTTCAAGCCTCTGAGCTGGTTAGATATCAGTCAGAAGGAGGCAGTGCAGGTCAGACAGTCTAATGTCTCTTCAAGCCTCTGAGCTGGTTGGATATCAGTCAAACATTCTAATGTCTCTTCAAGCCTCTGGGCTGGTTAGATATCAGTTTGACAGTCTAATGTCTCTTTAAGCCTCTGGGCTGGTTAGATATCAGTCAGGAGGAGGCAGTGCAGGTCAGACAGTCTAATGTCTCTTCAAGCCTCTGGGCTGGTTAGATATCAGTCAGACAGTCTAATGTCTCTTCAAGCCTCTGGGCTGTTTAGATATCAGTCAGATAGTCTATTGTCTCTTCAAGCCTCTAAGCTGATTAGATATCCGTCAGACTGTCTCTTTAAGCCTCTGGGATGGTTAGATATCAGTCAGACAGTCTAATGTCTGTTTAAGACTCTAAGCTGGTTAGATATCAGTCAGGATGAGGCAGTGCAGGTCAGACAGTCTAATGTCTCTTCAAGCCTCTGGGCTGGTTAGATATCAGTCAGACAGTCTAATGTCTCTTCAAGCCTCTGAGCTGGTTAGATATCAGTCAGACAGTCTAATGTCTCTTCAAGCCTCTGGGCTGGTTAGATATCAGTCAGACAGTCTAATGTCTCTTCAAGCCTCTGGGCTGGTTAGATATCAGTCAGACAGTCTAATGTCTCTTCAAGCCTCTGGGCTGGTTAGATATCAGTCAGACAGTCTAATGTCTCTTCAAGCCTCTGGGCTGGTTAGATATCAGTCAAACAGTCTAATGTGTCTTCAAGCCTCTGGGCTGGTTAGATATCAGTCAGACAGTCTAATGTCTCTTTAAGCCTCTGGGCTGGTTAGATATCAGTCAGACTGTCTCTTCAAGCCTCTGGGCTGGTTAGATATCAGTCAGACAGTCTAATGTCTCTTCAAGCCTCTTGGCTGGTTAGATATCAGTCAGACAGTCTAATGTCTCTTCAAGCCTATGGGCTGGTTAGATATCAGTCAGACAGTCTAATGTCTCTTCAAGCCTCTGAGCTGGTTAGATATCAGTCAGACAGTCTAATGTCTCTTCAAGCCTCTGAGCTGGTTAGATATCAGTCAGACAGTCTAATGTCTCTTTAAGCCTCTAAGCTAGTTAGATATGAGTCAGGAGGAGGCAGTGCAGGTCAGACAGTCTAATGCCTCTTCAAGCCTCTGAGCTGGTTAGATATCAGTCAAACAGTCTAATGTCTCTTCAAGCCTCTGGGCTGGTTAGATATCAGTCAGGAGGAGGCAGTGCAGGTCAGACAGTCTAATGTCTCTTCAAGCCTCTGGGCTGGTTAGATATCAGTCAGACAGTCTAATGTCTCTTCAAGCCTATGGGCTGGTTAGATATCAGTCAGACATTCTAATGTCTCTTCAAGCCTATGGGCTGGTTAGATATCAGTCAGACAGTCTAATGTCTCTGTAACCCTCTGGGCTTGTTAGATATCAGTCAGACTGTATCTTTAAGCCTCTGGGCTGGTTAGATATCAGTCAGACAGTCTAATGTCTCTGTAACCCTCTGGGCTTGTTAGATATCAGTCAGACTGTCTCTTTAAGCCTCTGGGGTGGTTAGATATCAGTCAGACTGTCTCTTTAAGCCTCTGGGCTGGTTAGATATCAGTCAGACTGTCTCTTTAAGCCTCTGGGCTGGTTAGATATCAGTCAGACAGTGTAATTTCTTTCAAGCCTCTGGGCTGGTTACATATCAGTCAGACAGTCTAATGTCTCTTCAAGCCTCTGGGCTGGTTAGATATCAGTCAGTCTGTCTAATGTCTCTTCAAGCCTCTGGGCTGGTTAGATATCAGTCAGACAGTCTTATGTCTCTTCAAGCCTCTGGGCTGGTTAGATATCAGTCAGACAGTCTTATGTCTCTTCAAGCCTCTGAGCTGGTTAGATATCAGTCAGACAGTCTTATGTCTCTTCAAGCCTCTGAGCTGGTTAGATATCAGTCAGACAGTCTTATGTCTCTTCAAGCCTCTGGGCTGGTTAGATATCAGTCAGACAGTCTAATGTCTCTTCAAGCCTCTGAGCTGGTTAGATATCAGTCAGACAGTCTAATGTCTCTTTAAGTCTCTAAGCTGGTTAGATATCAGTCAGAAGGAGGCAGTGCAGGTCAGACAGTCTAATGTCTCTTCAAGCCTCTGAGCTGGTTGGATATCAGTCAAACATTCTAATGTCTCTTCAAGCCTCTGGGCTGGTTAGATATCAGTTTGACAGTCTAATGTCTCTTTAAGCCTCTGGGCTGGTTAGATATCAGTCAGGAGGAGGCAGTGCAGGTCAGACAGTCTAATGTCTCTTCAAGCCTCTGGGCTGGTTAGATATCAGTCAGACAGTCTAATGTCTCTTCAAGCCTCTGGGCTGTTTAGATATCAGTCAGATAGTCTATTGTCTCTTCAAGCCTCTAAGCTGATTAGATATCCGTCAGACTGTCTCTTTAAGCCTCTGGGATGGTTAGATATCAGTCAGACAGTCTAATGTCTCTTTAAGACTCTAAGCTGGTTAGATATCAGTCAGACAGTCTAATGTCTCTTTAAGACTCTAAGCTGGTTAGATATCAGTCAGACAGTCTTATGTCTCTTCAAGCCTCTGAGCTGGTTAGATATCAGTCAGACAGTCTTATGTCTCTTCAAGCCTCTGGGCTGGTTAGATATCAGTCAGACAGTCTAATGTCTCTTCAAGCCTCTGAGCTGGTTAGATATCAGTCAGACAGTCTAATGTCTCTTCAAGCCTCTGAGCTGGTTAGATATCAGTCAGAAGGAGGCAGTGCAGGTCAGACAGTCTAATGTCTCTTCAAGCCTCTGAGCTGGTTGGATATCAGTCAAACATTCTAATGTCTCTTCAAGCCTCTGGGCTGGTTAGATATCAGTTTGACAGTCTAATGTCTCTTTAAGCCTCTGGGCTGGTTAGATATCAGTCAGGAGGAGGCAGTGCAGGTCAGACAGTCTAATGTCTCTTCAAGCCTCTGGGCTGGTTAGATATCAGTCAGACAGTCTAATGTCTCTTCAAGCCTCTGGGCTGTTTAGATATCAGTCAGATAGTCTATTGTCTCTTCAAGCCTCTAAGCTGATTAGATATCCGTCAGACTGTCTCTTTAAGCCTCTGGGATGGTTAGATATCAGTCAGACAGTCTAATGTCTGTTTAAGACTCTAAGCTGGTTAGATATCAGTCAGGATGAGGCAGTGCAGGTCAGACAGTCTAATGTCTCTTCAAGCCTCTGGGCTGGTTAGATATAAGTCAGACAGTCTAATGTCTCTTCAAGCCTCTGAGCTGGTTAGATATCAGTCAGACAGTCTAATGTCTCTTCAAGCCTCTGGGCTGGTTAGATATCAGTCAGACAGTCTAAAGTCTCTTCAAGCCTCTGGGCTGGTTAGATATCAGTCAGACAGTCTAATGTCTCTTCAAGCCTCTGGGCTGGTTAGATATCAGTCAAACAGTCTAATGTGTCTTCAAGCCTCTGGGCTGGTTAGATATCAGTCAGACAGTCTAATGTCTCTTTAAGCCTCTGGGCTGGTTAGATATCAGTCAGACTGTCTCTTCAAGCCTCTGGGCTGGTTAGATATCAGTCAGACAGTCTAATGTCTCTTCAAGCCTCTTGGATGGTTAGATATCAGTCAGTCTAATGTCTCTTCAAGCCTCTTGGCTGGTTAGATATCAGTCAGACAGTCTAATGTCTCTTCAAGCCTATGGGCTGGTTAGATATCAGTCAGACAGTCTAATGTCTCTTCAAGCCTCTGAGCTGGTTAGATATCAGTCAGACAGTCTAATGTCTCTTCAAGCCTCTGAGCTGGTTAGATATCAGTCAGACAGTCTAATGTCTCTTTAAGCCTCTAAGCTAGTTAGATATGAGTCAGGAGGAGGCAGTGCAGGTCAGACAGTCTAATGCCTCTTCAAGCCTCTGAGCTGGTTAGATATCAGTCAAACAGTCTAATGTCTCTTCAAGCCTCTGGGCTGGTTAGATATCAGTCAGGAGGAGGCAGTGCAGGTCAGACAGTCTAATGTCTCTTCAAGCCTCTGGGCTGGTTAGATATCAGTCAGACAGTCTAATGTCTCTTCAAGCCTATGGGCTGGTTAGATATCAGTCAGACATTCTAATGTCTCTTCAAGCCTATGGGCTGGTTAGATATCAGTCAGACAGTCTAATGTCTCTGTAACCCTCTGGGCTTGTTAGATATCAGTCAGACTGTCTCTTTAAGCCTCTGGGCTGGTTAGATATCAGTCAGACAGTCTAATGTCTCTGTAACCCTCTGGGCTTGTTAGATATCAGTCAGACTGTCTCTTTAAGCCTCTGGGGTGGTTAGATATCAGTCAGACTGTCTCTTTAAGCCTCTGGGCTGGTTAGATATCAGTCAGACTGTCTCTTTAAGCCTCTGGGCTGGTTAGATATCAGTCAGACAGTGTAATTTCTTTCAAGCCTCTGGGCTGGTTACATATCAGTCAGACAGTCTAATGTCTCTTCAAGCCTCTGGGCTGGTTAGATATCAGTCAGTCTGTCTAATGTCTCTTCAAGCCTCTGGGCTGGTTAGATATCAGTCAGACAGTCTTATGTCTCTTCAAGCCTCTGGGCTGGTTAGATATCAGTCAGACAGTCTAATGTCTCTTCAAGCCTCTGGGCTGGTTAGATATCAGTCAGACAGTCTTATGTCTCTTCAAGCCTCTGGGCTGGTTAGATACCAGTCAGTCTGTCTAATGTCTCTTCAAGCCTCTGGGCTGGTTAGATATCAGTCAAACAGTCTGATGTCTCTTCAAGCCTCTTGGCTGGTTAGATATCAGTCAGACAGTCTTATGTCTCTTCAAGCCTCTGAGCTGGTTAGATATCAGTCAGACAGTCTTATGTCTCTTCAAGCCTCTGGGCTGGTTAGATATCAGTCAGACAGTCTAATGTCTCTTCAAGCCTCTGAGCTGGTTAGATATCAGTCAGACAGTCTAATGTCTCTTCAAGCCTCTGAGCTGGTTAGATATCAGTCAGACAGTCTAATGTCTCTTTAAGTCTCTAAGCTGGTTAGATATCAGTCAGAAGGAGGCAGTGCAGGTCAGACAGTCTAATGTCTCTTCAAGCCTCTGAGCTGGTTGGATATCAGTCAAACATTCTAATGTCTCTTCAAGCCTCTGGGCTGGTTAGATATCAGTTTGACAGTGTAATGTCTCTTTAAGCCTCTGGGCTGGTTAGATATCAGTCAGGAGGAGGCAGTGCAGGTCAGACAGTCTAATGTCTCTTCAAGCCTCTGGGCTGGTTAGATATCAGTCAGACAGTCTAATGTCTCTTCAAGCCTCTGGGCTGTTTAGATATCAGTCAGATAGTCTATTGTCTCTTCAAGCCTCTAAGCTGATTAGATATCCGTCAGACTGTCTCTTTAAGCCTCTGGGATGGTTAGATATCAGTCAGACAGTCTAATGTCTCTTTAAGACTCTAAGCTGGTTAGATATCAGTCAGACAGTCTAATGTCTCTTCAAGCCTCTGGGCTGGTTAGATATCAGTCAGACAGTCTAATGTCTCTTCAAGCCTCTGGGCTGGTTAGATATCAGTCAGACAGTCTAATGTCTCTTCAAGCCTCTGGGCTGGTTAGATATCAGTCAAACAGTCTAATGTGTCTTCAAGCCTCTGGGCTGGTTAGATATCAGTCAGACAGTCTAATGTCTCTTTAAGCCTCTGGGCTGGTTAGATATCAGTCAGACTGTCTCTTCAAGCCTGTGGGCTGGTTAGATATCAGTCAGACAGTCTAATGTCTCTTCAAGCCTCTTGGATGGTTAGATATCAGTCAGTCTAATGTCTCTTCAAGCCTCTTGGCTGGTTAGATATCAGTCAGACAGTCTAATGTCTCTTCAAGCCTATGGGCTGGTTAGATATCAGTCAGACAGTCTAATGTCTCTTCAAGCCTCTGAGCTGGTTAGATATCAGTCACACAGTCTAATGTCTCTTCAAGCCTCTTGGCTGGTTAGATATCAGTCAGACAGTCTAATGTCTCTTCAAGCCTATGGGCTGGTTAGATATCAGTCAGAGTGTCTAATGTCTCTTCAAGCCTCTGAGCTGGTTAGATATCAGTCAGACAGTCTAATGTCTCTTCAAGCCTCTGAGCTGGTTAGATATCAGTCAGACAGTCTAATGTCTCTTTAAGCCTCTAAGCTAGTTAGATATGAGTCAGGAGGAGGCAGTGCAGGTCAGACAGTCTAATGCCTCTTCAAGCCTCTGAGCTGGTTAGATATCAGTCAAACAGTCTAATGTCTCTTCAAGCCTCTGGGCTGGTTAGATATCAGTCAGGAGGAGGCAGTGCAGGTCAGACAGTCTAATGTCTCTTCAAGCCTCTGGGCTGGTTAGATATCAGTCAGACAGTCTAATGTCTCTTCAAGCCTATGGGCTGGTTAGATATCAGTCAGACATTCTAATGTCTCTTCAAGCCTATGGGCTGGTTAGATATCAGTCAGACAGTCTAATGTCTCTGTAACCCTCTGGGCTTGTTAGATATCAGTCAGACTGTCTCTTTAAGCCTCTGGGCTGGTTAGATATCAGTCAGACAGTCTAATGTCTCTGTAACCCTCTGGGCTTGTTAGATATCAGTCAGACTGTCTCTTTAAGCCTCTGGGGTGGTTAGATATCAGTCAGACTGTCTCTTCAAGCCTCTGGGCTGGTTAGATATCAGTCAGACTGTCTCTTTAAGCCTCTGGGCTGGTTAGATATCAGTCAGACAGTGTAATTTCTTTCAAGCCTCTGGGCTGGTTACATATCAGTCAGACAGTCTAATGTCTCTTCAAGCCTCTGGGCTGGTTAGATATCAGTCAGTCTGTCTAATGTCTCTTCAAGCCTCTGGGCTGGTTAGATATCAGTCAGACAGTCTTATGTCTCTTCAAGCCTCTGGGCTGGTTAGATATCAGTCAGACAGTCTAATGTCTCTGGGCTGGTTAGATATCAGTCAGACAGTATTATGTCTCTTCAAGCCTCTGGGCTGGTTAGATACCAGTCAGTCTGTCTAATGTCTCTTCAAGCCTCTGGGCTGGTTAGATATCAGTCAAACAGTCTGATGTCTCTTCAAGCCTCTTGGCTGGTTAGATATCAGTCAGACAGTCTTATGTCTCTTCAAGCCTCTGAGCTGGTTAGATATCAGTCAGACAGTCTTATGTCTCTTCAAGCCTCTGGGCTGGTTAGATATCAGTCAGACAGTCTAATGTCTCTTCAAGCCTCTGAGCTGGTTAGATATCAGTCAGACAGTCTAATGTCTCTTCAAGCCTCTGAGCTGGTTAGATATCAGTCAGACAGTCTAATGTCTCTTTAAGTCTCTAAGCTGGTTAGATATCAGTCAGAAGGAGGCAGTGCAGGTCAGACAGTCTAATGTCTCTTCAAGCCTCTGAGCTGGTTGGATATCAGTCAAACATTCTAATGTCTCTTCAAGCCTCTGGGCTGGTTAGATATCAGTTTGACAGTCTAATGTCTCTTTAAGCCTCTGGGCTGGTTAGATATCAGTCAGGAGGAGGCAGTGCAGGTCAGACAGTCTAATGTCTCTTCAAGCCTCTGGGCTGGTTAGATATCAGTCAGACAGTCTAATGTCTCTTCAAGCCTCTGGGCTGTTTAGATATCAGTCAGATAGTCTATTGTCTCTTCAAGCCTCTAAGCTGATTAGATATCCGTCAGACTGTCTCTTTAAGCCTCTGGGATGGTTAGATATCAGTCAGACAGTCTAATGTCTCTTTAAGACTCTAAGCTGGTTAGATATCAGTCAGACAGTCTAATGTCTCTTTAAGACTCTAAGCTGGTTAGATATCAGTCAGACTGTCTCTTTAAGCCTATGGTCTGGTTAGATATCAGTCAGGAGGAGGCAGTGCAGGTCAGACAGTCTAATGTCTCTTCAAGCCTCTGGGCTGGTTAGATATCAGTCAGTCTGTCTAATGTCTCTTCAAGCCTCTGGGCTGGTTAGATATCAGTCAGACAGTCTTATGTCTCTTCAAGCCTCTGGGCTGGTTAGATATCAGTCAGACAGTCTAATGTCTCTTCAAGCCTCTGGGCTGGTTAGATACCAGTCAGTCTGTCTAATGTCTCTTCAAGCCTCTGGGCTGGTTAGATATCAGTCAAACAGTCTGATGTCTCTTCAAGCCTCTTGGCTGGTTAGATATCAGTCAGACAGTCTTATGTCTCTTCAAGCCTCTGAGCTGGTTAGATATCAGTCAGACAGTCTTATGTCTCTTCAAGCCTCTGGGCTGGTTAGATATCAGTCAGACAGTCTAATGTCTCTTCAAGCCTCTGAGCTGGTTAGATATCAGTCAGACAGTCTAATGTCTCTTCAAGCCTCTGAGCTGGTTAGATATCAGTCAGACAGTCTAATGTCTCTTTAAGTCTCTAAGCTGGTTAGATATCAGTCAGAAGGAGGCAGTGCAGGTCAGACAGTCTAATGTCTCTTCAAGCCTCTGAGCTGGTTGGATATCAGTCAAACATTCTAATGTCTCTTCAAGCCTCTGGGCTGGTTAGATATCAGTTTGACAGTCTAAAGTCTCTTTAAGCCTCTGGGCTGGTTAGATATCAGTCAGGAGGAGGCAGTGCAGGTCAGACAGTCTAATGTCTCTTCAAGCCTCTGGGCTGGTTAGATATCAGTCTGACAGTCTAATGTCTCTTCAAGCCTCTGGGCTGTTTAGATATCAGTCAGATAGTCTATTGTCTCTTCAAGCCTCTAAGCTGATTAGATATCCGTCAGACTGTCTCTTTAAGCCTCTGGGATGGTTAGATATCAGTCAGACAGTCTAATGTCTCTTTAAGACTCTAAGCTGGTTAGATATCAGTCAGGAGGAGGCAGTGCAGGTCAGACAGTCTAATGTCTCTTCAAGCCTCTGGGCTGGTTAGATATCAGTCAGACAGTCTAATGTCTCTTCAAGCCTCTGAGCTGGTTAGATATCAGTCAGACAGTCTAATGTCTCTTCAAGCCTCTGGGCTGGTTAGATATCAGTCAGACAGTCTAATGTCTCTTCAAGCCTCTGGGCTGGTTAGATATCAGTCAGACAGTCTAATGTCTCTTCAAGCCTCTGGGCTGGTTAGATATCAGTCAAACAGTCTAATGTGTCTTCAAGCCTCTGGGCTGGTTAGATATCAGTCAGACAGTCTAATGTCTCTTTAAGCCTCTGGGCTGGTTAGATATCAGTCAGACTGTCTCTTCAAGCCTGTGGGCTGGTTAGATATCAGTCAGACAGTCTAATGTCTCTTCAAGCCTCTTGGATGGTTAGATATCAGTCAGTCTAATGTCTCTTCAAGCCTCTTGGCTGGTTAGATATCAGTCAGACAGTCTAATGTCTCTTCAAGCCTATGGGCTGGTTAGATATCAGTCAGACAGTCTAATGTCTCTTCAAGCCTCTGAGCTGGTTAGATATCAGTCAGACAGTCTAATGTCTCTTCAAGCCTCTTGGCTGGTTAGATATCAGTCAGACAGTCTAATGTCTCTTCAAGCCTATGGGCTGGTTAGATATCAGTCAGACAGTCTAATGTCTCTTCAAGCCTCTGAGCTGGTTAGATATCAGTCAGACAGTCTAATGTCTCTTCAAGCCTCTGAGCTGGTTAGATATCAGTCAGACAGTCTAATGTCTCTTTAAGCCTCTAAGCTAGTTAGATATGAGTCAGGAGGAGGCAGTGCAGGTCAGACAGTCTAATGCCTCTTCAAGCCTCTGAGCTGGTTAGATATCAGTCAAACAGTCTAATGTCTCTTCAAGCCTCTGGGCTGGTTAGATATCAGTCAGGAGGAGGCAGTGCAGGTCAGACAGTCTAATGTCTCTTCAAGCCTCTGGGCTGGTTAGATATCAGTCAGACAGTCTAATGTCTCTTCAAGCCTATGGGCTGGTTAGATATCAGTCAGACATTCTAATGTCTCTTCAAGCCTATGGGCTGGTTAGATATCAGTCAGACAGTCTAATGTCTCTGTAACCCTCTGGGCTTGTTAGATATCAGTCAGACTGTCTCTTTAAGCCTCTGGGCTGGTTAGATATCAGTCAGACAGTCTAATGTCTCTGTAACCCTCTGGGCTTGTTAGATATCAGTCAGACTGTCTCTTTAAGCCTCTGGGGTGGTTAGATATCAGTCAGACTGTCTCTTCAAGCCTCTGGGCTGGTTAGATATCAGTCAGACTGTCTCTTTAAGCCTCTGGGCTGGTTAGATATCAGTCAGACAGTGTAATTTCTTTCAAGCCTCTGGGCTGGTTACATATCAGTCAGACAGTCTAATGTCTCTTCAAGCCTCTGGGCTGGTTAGATATCAGTCAGTCTGTCTAATGTCTCTTCAAGCCTCTGGGCTGGTTAGATATCAGTCAGACAGTCTTATGTCTCTTCAAGCCTCTGGGCTGGTTA
This sequence comes from Coregonus lavaretus, assembly GCF_964263955.1. NCBI lineage: Eukaryota > Metazoa > Chordata > Actinopteri > Salmoniformes > Salmonidae > Coregonus > Coregonus lavaretus. The sequence continues at coordinate 296,780 of NW_028161584.1, read as the reverse complement.
GATATCAGTCAGACAGTCTAATGTCTCTGGGCTGGTTAGATATCAGTCAGACAGTCTTATGTCTCTTCAAGCCTCTGGGCTGGTTATATACCAGTCAGTCTGTCTAATGTCTCTTCAAGCCTCTGGGCTGGTTAGATATCAGTCAGACAGTCTGATGTCTCTTCAAGCCTCTGAGCTGGTTAGATATCAGTCAGACAGTCTTATGTCTCTTCAAGCCTCTGGGCTGGTTAGATATCAGTCAGACAGTCTAATGTCTCTTCAAGCCTCTGAGCTGGTTAGATATCAGTCAGACAGTCTAATGTCTCTTCAAGCCTCTGAGCTGGTTAGATATCAGTCAGACAGTCTAATGTCTCTTTAAGTCTCTAAGCTGGTTAGATATCAGTCAGAAGGAGGCAGTGCAGGTCAGACAGTCTAATGTCTCTTCAAGCCTCTGAGCTGGTTGGATATCAGTCAAACATTCTAATGTCTCTTCAAGCCTCTGGGCTGGTTAGATATCAGTTTGACAGTCTAATGTCTCTTTAAGCCTCTGGGCTGGTTAGATATCAGTCAGGAGGAGGCAGTGCAGGTCAGACAGTCTAATGTCTCTTCAAGCCTCTGGGCTGGTTAGATATCAGTCAGACAGTCTAATGTCTCTTCAAGCCTCTGGGCTGTTTAGATATCAGTCAGATAGTCTATTGTCTCTTCAAGCCTATGGGCTGGTTAGATATCAGTCAGACATTCTAATGTCTCTTCAAGCCTATGGGCTGGTTAGATATCAGTCAGACAGTCTAATGTCTCTGTAACCCTCTGGGCTTGTTAGATATCAGTCAGACTGTCTCTTTAAGCCTCTGGGCTGGTTAGATATCAGTCAGACAGTCTAATGTCTCTGTAACCCTCTGGGCTTGTTAGATATCAGTCAGACTGTCTCTTTAAGCCTCTGGGGTGGTTAGATATCAGTCAGACTGTCTCTTCAAGCCTCTGGGCTGGTTAGATATCAGTCAGACTGTCTCTTTAAGCCTCTGGGCTGGTTAGATATCAGTCAGACAGTGTAATTTCTTTCAAGCCTCTGGGCTGGTTACATATCAGTCAGACAGTCTAATGTCTCTTCAAGCCTCTGGGCTGGTTAGATATCAGTCAGTCTGTCTAATGTCTCTTCAAGCCTCTGGGCTGGTTAGATATCAGTCAGACAGTCTTATGTCTCTTCAAGCCTCTGGGCTGGTTAGATATCAGTCAGACAGTCTAATGTCTCTGGGCTGGTTAGATATCAGTCAGACAGTATTATGTCTCTTCAAGCCTCTGGGCTGGTTAGATACCAGTCAGTCTGTCTAATGTCTCTTCAAGCCTCTGGGCTGGTTAGATATCAGTCAAACAGTCTGATGTCTCTTCAAGCCTCTTGGCTGGTTAGATATCAGTCAGACAGTCTTATGTCTCTTCAAGCCTCTGAGCTGGTTAGATATCAGTCAGACAGTCTTATGTCTCTTCAAGCCTCTGGGCTGGTTAGATATCAGTCAGACAGTCTAATGTCTCTTCAAGCCTCTGAGCTGGTTAGATATCAGTCAGACAGTCTAATGTCTCTTCAAGCCTCTGAGCTGGTTAGATATCAGTCAGACAGTCTAATGTCTCTTTAAGTCTCTAAGCTGGTTAGATATCAGTCAGAAGGAGGCAGTGCAGGTCAGACAGTCTAATGTCTCTTCAAGCCTCTGAGCTGGTTGGATATCAGTCAAACATTCTAATGTCTCTTCAAGCCTCTGGGCTGGTTAGATATCAGTTTGACAGTCTAATGTCTCTTTAAGCCTCTGGGCTGGTTAGATATCAGTCAGGAGGAGGCAGTGCAGGTCAGACAGTCTAATGTCTCTTCAAGCCTCTGGGCTGGTTAGATATCAGTCAGACAGTCTAATGTCTCTTCAAGCCTCTGGGCTGTTTAGATATCAGTCAGATAGTCTATTGTCTCTTCAAGCCTCTAAGCTGATTAGATATCCGTCAGACTGTCTCTTTAAGCCTCTGGGATGGTTAGATATCAGTCAGACAGTCTAATGTCTCTTTAAGACTCTAAGCTGGTTATATATCAGTCAGACAGTCTAATGTCTCTTTAAGACTCTAAGCTGGTTAGATATCAGTCAGACTGTCTCTTTAAGCCTATGGTCTGGTTAGATATCAGTCAGGAGGAGGCAGTGCAGGTCAGACAGTCTAATGTCTCTTCAAGCCTCTGGGCTGGTTAGATATCAGTCAGTCTGTCTAATGTCTCTTCAAGCCTCTGGGCTGGTTAGATATCAGTCAGACAGTCTTATGTCTCTTCAAGCCTCTGGGCTGGTTAGATATCAGTCAGACAGTCTAATGTCTCTTCAAGCTTCTGGGCTGGTTAGATACCAGTCAGTCTGTCTAATGTCTCTTCAAGCCTCTGGGCTGGTTAGATATCAGTCAAACAGTCTGATGTCTCTTCAAGCCTCTTGGCTGGTTAGATATCAGTCAGACAGTCTTATGTCTCTTCAAGCCTCTGAGCTGGTTAGATATCAGTCAGACAGTCTTATGTCTCTTCAAGCCTCTGGGCTGGTTAGATATCAGTCAGACAGTCTAATGTCTCTTCAAGCCTCTGAGCTGGTTAGATATCAGTCAGACAGTCTAATGTCTCTTCAAGCCTCTGAGCTGGTTGGATATCAGTCAAACATTCTAATGTCTCTTCAAGCCTCTGGGCTGGTTAGATATCAGTTTGACAGTCTAAAGTCTCTTTAAGCCTCTGGGCTGGTTAGATATCAGTCAGGAGGAGGCAGTGCAGGTCAGACAGTCTAATGTCTCTTCAAGCCTCTGGGCTGGTTAGATATCAGTCTGACAGTCTAATGTCTCTTCAAGCCTCTGGGCTGTTTAGATATCAGTCAGATAGTCTATTGTCTCTTCAAGCCTCTAAGCTGATTAGATATCCGTCAGACTGTCTCTTTAAGCCTCTGGGATGGTTAGATATCAGTCAGACAGTCTAATGTCTCTTTAAGACTCTAAGCTGGTTAGATATCAGTCAGGAGGAGGCAGTGCAGGTCAGACAGTCTAATGTCTCTTCAAGCCTCTGGGCTGGTTAGATATCAGTCAGACAGTCTAATGTCTCTTCAAGCCTCTGAGCTGGTTAGATATCAGTCAGACAGTCTAATGTCTCTTCAAGCCTCTGGGCTGGTTAGATATCAGTCAGACAGTCTAATGTCTCTTCAAGCCTCTGGGCTGGTTAGATATCAGTCAGACAGTCTAATGTCTCTTCAAGCCTCTGGGCTGGTTAGATATCAGTCAAACAGTCTAATGTGTCTTCAAGCCTCTGGGCTGGTTAGATATCAGTCAGACAGTCTAATGTCTCTTTAAGCCTCTGGGCTGGTTAGATATCAGTCAGACTGTCTCTTCAAGCCTGTGGGCTGGTTAGATATCAGTCAGACAGTCTAATGTCTCTTCAAGCCTCTTGGATGGTTAGATATCAGTCAGTCTAATGTCTCTTCAAGCCTCTTGGCTGGTTAGATATCAGTCAGACAGTCTAATGTCTCTTCAAGCCTATGGGCTGGTTAGATATCAGTCAGACAGTCTAATGTCTCTTCAAGCCTCTGAGCTGGTTAGATATCAGTCAGACAGTCTAATGTCTCTTCAAGCCTCTTGGCTGGTTAGATATCAGTCAGACAGTCTAATGTCTCTTCAAGCCTATGGGCTGGTTAGATATCAGTCAGACAGTCTAATGTCTCTTCAAGCCTCTGAGCTGGTTAGATATCAGTCAGACAGTCTAATGTCTCTTCAAGCCTCTGAGCTGGTTAGATATCAGTCAGACAGTCTAATGTCTCTTTAAGCCTCTAAGCTAGTTAGATATGAGTCAGGAGGAGGCAGTGCAGGTCAGACAGTCTAATGCCTCTTCAAGCCTCTGAGCTGGTTAGATATCAGTCAAACAGTCTAATGTCTCTTCAAGCCTCTGGGCTGGTTAGATATCAGTCAGGAGGAGGCAGTGCAGGTCAGACAGTCTAATGTCTCTTCAAGCCTCTGGGCTGGTTAGATATCAGTCAGACAGTCTAATGTCTCTTCAAGCCTATGGGCTGGTTAGATATCAGTCAGACATTCTAATGTCTCTTCAAGCCTATGGGCTGGTTAGATATCAGTCAGACAGTCTAATGTCTCTGTAACCCTCTGGGCTTGTTAGATATCAGTCAGACTGTCTCTTTAAGCCTCTGGGCTGGTTAGATATCAGTCAGACAGTCTAATGTCTCTGTAACCCTCTGGGCTTGTTAGATATCAGTCAGACTGTCTCTTTAAGCCTCTGGGGTGGTTAGATATCAGTCAGACTGTCTCTTCAAGCCTCTGGGCTGGTTAGATATCAGTCAGACTGTCTCTTTAAGCCTCTGGGCTGGTTAGATATCAGTCAGACAGTGTAATTTCTTTCAAGCCTCTGGGCTGGTTACATATCAGTCAGACAGTCTAATGTCTCTTCAAGCCTCTGGGCTGGTTAGATATCAGTCAGTCTGTCTAATGTCTCTTCAAGCCTCTGGGCTGGTTAGATATCAGTCAGACAGTCTTATGTCTCTTCAAGCCTCTGGGCTGGTTAGATATCAGTCAGACAGTCTAATGTCTCTGGGCTGGTTAGATATCAGTCAGACAGTCTTATGTCTCTTCAAGCCTCTGGGCTGGTTATATACCAGTCAGTCTGTCTAATGTCTCTTCAAGCCTCTGGGCTGGTTAGATATCAGTCAGACAGTCTGATGTCTCTTCAAGCCTCTGAGCTGGTTAGATATCAGTCAGACAGTCTTATGTCTCTTCAAGCCTCTGGGCTGGTTAGATATCAGTCAGACAGTCTAATGTCTCTTCAAGCCTCTGAGCTGGTTAGATATCAGTCAGACAGTCTAATGTCTCTTCAAGCCTCTGAGCTGGTTAGATATCAGTCAGACAGTCTAATGTCTCTTTAAGTCTCTAAGCTGGTTAGATATCAGTCAGAAGGAGGCAGTGCAGGTCAGACAGTCTAATGTCTCTTCAAGCCTCTGAGCTGGTTGGATATCAGTCAAACATTCTAATGTCTCTTCAAGCCTCTGGGCTGGTTAGATATCAGTTTGACAGTCTAATGTCTCTTTAAGCCTCTGGGCTGGTTAGATATCAGTCAGGAGGAGGCAGTGCAGGTCAGACAGTCTAATGTCTCTTCAAGCCTCTGGGCTGGTTAGATATCAGTCAGACAGTCTAATGTCTCTTCAAGCCTCTGGGCTGTTTAGATATCAGTCAGATAGTCTATTGTCTCTTCAAGCCTCTAAGCTGATTAGATATCCGTCAGACTGTCTCTTTAAGCCTCTGGGATGGTTAGATATCAGTCAGACAGTCTAATGTCTCTTTAAGACTCTAAGCTGGTTAGATATCAGTCAGACAGTCTAATGTCTCTTTAAGACTCTAAGCTGGTTAGATATCAGTCAGACTGTCTCTTTAAGCCTATGGTCTGGTTAGATATCAGTAAGGAGGAGGCAGTGCAGGTCAGACAGTCTAATGTCTCTTCAAGCTCTGGGCTGGTTAGATATCAGTCAGTCTGTCTAATGTCTCTTCAAGCCTCTGGGCTGGTTAGATATCAGTCAGACAGTCTTATGTCTCTTCAAGCCTCTGGGCTGGTTAGATATCAGTCAGACAGTCTAATGTCTCTTCAAGCCTCTGGGCTGGTTAGATACCAGTCAGTCTGTCTAATGTCTCTTCAAGCCTCTGGGCTGGTTAGATATCAGTCAAACAGTCTGATGTCTCTTCAAGCCTCTTGGCTGGTTAGATATCAGTCAGACAGTCTTATGTCTCTTCAAGCCTCTGGGCTGGTTAGATATCAGTCAGACAGTCTAATGTCTCTTCAAGCCTCTGGGCTGGTTAGATACCAGTCAGTCTGTCTAATGTCTCTTCAAGCCTCTGAGCTGGTTAGATATCAGTCAGACAGTCTAATGTCTCTTTAAGTCTCTAAGCTGGTTAGATATCAGTCAGAAGGAGGCAGTGCAGGTCAGACAGTCTAATGTCTCTTCAAGCCTCTGAGCTGGTTGGATATCAGTCAAACATTCTAATGTCTCTTCAAGCCTCTGGGCTGGTTAGATATCAGTTTGACAGTCTAAAGTCTCTTTAAGCCTCTGGGCTGGTTAGATATCAGTCAGGAGGAGGCAGTGCAGGTCAGACAGTCTAATGTCTCTTCAAGCCTCTGGGCTGGTTAGATATCAGTCTGACAGTCTAATGTCTCTTCAAGCCTCTGGGCTGTTTAGATATCAGTCAGATAGTCTATTGTCTCTTCAAGCCTCTAAGCTGATTAGATATCCGTCAGACTGTCTCTTTAAGCCTCTGGGATGGTTAGATATCAGTCAGACAGTCTAATGTCTCTTTAAGACTCTAAGCTGGTTAGATATCAGTCAGGAGGAGGCAGTGCAGGTCAGACAGTCTAATGTCTCTTCAAGCCTCTGGGCTGGTTAGATATCAGTCAGACAGTCTAATGTCTCTTCAAGCCTCTGAGCTGGTTAGATATCAGTCAGACAGTCTAATGTCTCTTCAAGCCTCTGGGCTGGTTAGATATCAGTCAGACAGTCTAATGTCTCTTCAAGCCTCTGGGCTGGTTAGATATCAGTCAGACAGTCTAATGTCTCTTCAAGCCTCTGGGCTGGTTAGATATCAGTCAAACAGTCTAATGTGTCTTCAAGCCTCTGGGCTGGTTAGATATCAGTCAGACAGTCTAATGTCTCTTTAAGCCTCTGGGCTGGTTAGATATCAGTCAGACTGTCTCTTCAAGCCTGTGGGCTGGTTAGATATCAGTCAGACAGTCTAATGTCTCTTCAAGCCTCTTGGATGGTTAGATATCAGTCAGTCTAATGTCTCTTCAAGCCTCTTGGCTGGTTAGATATCAGTCAGACAGTCTAATGTCTCTTCAAGCCTCTGAGCTGGTTAGATATCAGTCAGACAGTCTAATGTCTCTTCAAGCCTCTGGGCTGGTTAGATATCAGTCAGTAGGAGGCAGTGCAGGTCAGACAGTCTGGACAGTCAGTAACGCAATCTAGTGGAAACAGACATTAAACATTTATATTTTGGCTGTACACTATTGGCTGGTTTCCCATAAAACTGATTAAGCCTTGTCCTATAAAGTAGAAACAATGTTGATTCAACCAGTTCATGTCCTTTGGGAACTGTCAAATCGCAAGAATTTCCATCGGTGTCCGTGTTGCTGAATCCGCTTGTTTTTAGTGAAGGCATAAATTTTTCATACTCCGCTTGTAGGCTACTTGACTGTTTGTTTGTTTACCTATCATGTGGCAAAGTCACTACTGACCATATCAACGGCGATGGTTGGCTATAGCTACAGTATATATATTTGGGAGCAGGATAACGTTCAGTGGTTGGCTATAGCTACAGTATATATATTTGGGAGCAGGATAACGTTCAGTGGTTGGCTATAGCTACAGTATATATATTTGGGAGCAGGATAACGTTCAGTGGTTGGCTATAGCTACAGTATATATATTTGGGAGCAGGATAACGTCCAGTGGTTGGCTATAGCTACAGTATATATATTTGGGAGCAGGATAACGTTCAGTGGTTGGCTATAGCTACAGTATATATATTTGGGAGCAGGATAACGTTCAGTGGTTGGCTATAGCTACAGTATATATACATGCTGGACACACACACACACACACACACACACACACACACACACACAATGGACACACACAGGAGACACACACACTGGACACACAAACACTAGACACACACTGGACACACACACACACATATTGGACACACACACACATATTGGACACACACACACACACTGGACACACACACACACTCTGGATACACACACACACTGGACACACACTCACACATCTTCCTATAATAGTGGGGACCTTGACACATGACCTTCAAATGAGGACCATCATTTCTGATAGAATTGGGAACAAACAGACTCCTCATTCCATCACTAAGTGTCCAACAAACACAGACATCACTTCAAAACCTGATAAACTCCAATGAACAAATAGACATGCAGGGCACCAGTCTAGTGAGGACCAGTGGTTGCTAGGCAGTTTCTGGATCCCAGGTTCCAGAACAGCTTCTATCCCAGTTCTATCTGCCTGTTAAATCAACCAACCTAAACTGTTTCCATCAGACTTTTAGAACATCACTGACATTTTTTTCCTTTTATGATCTTTTACCACTTTGCATTTTTTATTGATGTTCTTATGATATATTTTACTGTTTGTGTGTACGTACCACAGGAGGTTGGTGGGACCGTAGTTGGGGAGGACAGGCTTGTAATGGCTGGAGCGGATTGAGTGGAATGGTATCAAATACATCAAATACATGGTTTCCATGGTTTCCATGTGCTTGATGCCATTTAATTGTCTCCGTTCCAGCCATTATTATGAGCCGTCCTCCCCTCAGCAGCCTCCACTGGTATGTACTGTCCTATATGAGCTACAACAAGGAATTACAGTATATGTATTACTTTTAATACCTGCAAATGGCAAATAAACTACTTGAACTCCTTATGAGTGTCTGCAGCCGACTAGGCTGTTGCCGTCTGACAAGATGCCATCTGACATTACAGGAATATTCTGCAAATGTTGATGAATCCACCCAAAACAACATGTAGTCTTTCCACTAGACTCCCATGAAGTTATAGTGGGACGTTATGAGTTGACGTTAAGGTAACATACTCAGAACAAACTGCACTTTTTTTATACTGTTTCAGATGTTACATTTACATTTAAGTCATTTAGCAGACGCTCTAATCCAGAGCGATTTACAAATTGGTGCATTCAATTTATGATAGCCAGTGGGACAACCACTTTTTTTTAAATGTGGGGGTGGGGGAGGGGGGTAGAAGGATTAGTTTTATACTATTCCAGGTATTCCTTAAAGAGGTGGGGTTTCAAGTGTCTCCGGAAGGTGGTCAGTGACTCCGCTGTCCTGGCGTCGTGGGGGAGCTTGTTCCACCATTGGGGTGCCAGAGTAGCGAATAGCTTTGACTGGGCTGAGCGGGAACTGTGCTTCTGTATAGGTAGGGGGGCTAGCAGGCCAGAGGTGGATGAACGCAATGCCCTCGTTTGGGTGTAGGGACTGATCAGAGCCTGAAGGTACGGAGGTGCCGTTCCCCTCACAGCTCCGTAGGCAAGCACCATGGTCTTGTAGTAGATGCGAGCCTCAACTGGAAGCCAGTGGAGTGTGCGGAGGAGCGGGGTGACATGAGAGAACTTGGGAAGGTTGAACACCAGACGGGCTGCGGCGTTCTGGATAAGTTGTAGATGTATCCTCTGTTTAAACATTGAAACTCTTACAATAACACTTAAAATACCAATGTGATACTTTTTTGTATGTCTTTTATGTTGGAAAAAAATGTGTATATGGACATATGCTCCATAATTGTACAATTGTACATGGATATATTGTACTTTTCATAATAAAACATACTTTAAACAAGAAAAAGCACGTTCATTGTGAAAACAATTTTGTTATCGATTTTACATTGTCCTCTCCCAGTCACAGGTTGACTTTTGTCATGAATCTTGCCCTGGAGGCAGAACTGCGCAATTTCCTCTAGATATGCCAGCTGCATAGTCAAAATTGGCTATATCGTAAACATTTGTGGAAAATAATAAATGTAAGGTAAGGATTAGCAGTGAGGTTAAGGTTAGCATTAAAATCAGATATTATTACTTTATGCCTGTGCCAGCTAGTGACCACTTTGCAGAACTGCCTCCAGGGCAAGATTCATGACAATAAATGCCAACCTGCCTCCCAGTCATCCCCTCCCTATCTCTACAAGGCTGCAGAACATGCAAGCTAGTGATGCGGGGGTTGTCTTATAACCCACAGTCCCCAGGCGGGTGGGTGGCAGGCAGGTTCAATACAGAGAAAACAATAGACTACATAAGAAATATCCATCAATGTATCATTATTGTGCAATTTACACTAAGTGGACAAAACATTAAGGACACCTGCTCTTTCCATGACAGACTGAGCAGGTGAATCCAGGTGAAAGCTATGATCCCTTATTGATGTCACTTGTAGATGAAGGGGACGGGACAGGTTAAAGAAGGATGTTTAAGCCTGGAGACAATTGAGACATGGATTGTGTGTGTGCCATTCAGAGGGTGAATGGGCAAGACAACATAATGAAGTGCCTTTGAACGGGGTATGGTAGTAGGTGCCAGGATCACCGGTTTGTGTCAAGAACTGCAACGCTGCTGGGTTTTTCACGCTCATGGTACACCACACAAAGGACATCCAGCCAACTTGACAACTGTGGGAAGAATTGGCGTCAACATGGGCCAGCATCCCTGTGGAACGCTTTCAACACCTTGTAGAGTCCATGCCCCGATGAATTGAGGCTGTTCTGAGGACAAAAGGGGGGGGGTAACTCAATATTAGGAAGGTGTTTGATTTTCTATGGAAGTCATTCAGATGACAAGAGGCTACGCCTGTACCGCTTGTCATTGAATCCAGTTCTGTAACCATTAAATAACAATGAATCAACTCTCCATCTAAGTGGTCGACTACTCTCTTCCATCCTGAAGTACGAGATACCAGAGAAACTCGTCATAACAGTGTTGTGAATATTTAGTCCACTCAGTGTATAACCTGTAGCTACACTGTGCAGTTAGCACCTTAACAGACGGCCCCTGTCTTTATCAGCATCATAAAAGATGACAGTATTTCAACCACATCAAATATGCATCCAAGCCAAACTGAAATCTTATCAGAAACATGTTGGGCCTCTGGGGAAGCAGTGGGGAGGGGGGGATTCTCTGGGGAAGCAGTGGGGAGGGGGGTTTCTCTGGGGAAGCAGTGGGGAGGGGGGGTTTCTCTGGGGAAGCAGTGGGGAGGGGGGGTTCTCTGGGGAAGCAGTGGGGAGGGGGGGTTTCTCTGGGGAAGCAGTGGGGAGGGGGGGTTTCTCTGGGGAAGCAGTGGGGAGGGGGGGGGTTTCTCTGGGGAAGCAGTGGGGAGGGGGGGGGGGGTTCTCTGGGGAAGCAGTGGGGAGGGGGGGTTTCTCTGGGGAAACAGTGGGGGGGGGGTTCTCTGGGGAAACAGTGGGGGGGGGGGTTTCTCTGGGGAAACAGTGGGGGGGGGTTTCTCTGGGGAAACAGTGGGGGGGGGGGTTCTCTGGGGAAACAGTGGGGGGGGTTTCTCTGGGGAAACAGTGGGGGGGGGGTTTCTCTGGGGAAACAGTGGGGGGGGGTTTCTCTGGGGAAGCAGTGGGGAGGGGGGGTTTCTCTGGGGTCTGTTACTGTGTTTGGTTTTCTGCTGCCAGACAAGTTTTATTTTAATTTGTACATGCTTAAGATGTTTTATTTGAAATGCTCTTGGATATAAATGTCACGAAACGATCTTGGGAATCAGTCAGATGTTAAAGGTGTGATAGAAGAATTTGGTAATGACTAATTATTACACTCCACTTTATGAAATGTGTTAGAATCATGAGACTATAATCTAATAATGTGTGTGCGTAAGACAAGTAAAGATTATGACATTGTGTTACTATTTAGCAATGTGAGTAGGAGTTAGACCAGACGACAAAGGACAAGGAGAACTGTCTGAGAATGGCAATAACAAAAAAATGCAGCCTGCCCGAGCAAGGAGTAGACTATGATAAGAACATGTGTGTGTGACCTGATGGTCAGGAGAGCAGTTTTCCAGTGGAAAACTACAGCCCGCCTAAAGCGGGGTGGGATTTTTGTATGACGTGTGTGTATAAAAGATGGACTCTGAAATTGTGATAACAGAATTCTCTGGGCAGAATTCTCGAATAAAGACGACCTGGCTATTGCAACTGGGAGCTCTGTCCGTTTCTTGATCCAAAAGCCTTACAACCTTTTGGGAGACGCACAGAGACACTGAAATAGTTTGTTAATAAATTCTCTTAACAGCTTGGTCCTTTCAAGCCGGATTCCAATACCTGTCTCTGTCATTCCAGGTAACTCTGAAAACCGTCGACGGGCGAATGATACATTCGTAAATAGAAAGATCTGCCCTTTGACATTAAGGGTTCAATAACACAGGCCAGAGAACACCTGATAATGACAGAGACGGTGACGGAAACCAACCTACATTGAATCTCAGCTGCAAGGATAAGGTCAGTAGTCTTTATTCATTAGTGAAATGTCAGTGGGTCCGTAACGATTCACGGTAATAGGCCATTACCAAAATAAACTACCCTGTATTGAAATAGAAGGAACTATTGAAAGTATACCTATGGGATGAACCTGTAGTTGATTATAGAACCGTAATGTTCAACAAATAATCCGGGTTAAACAAATACAAAAAGTAAAAGAGGGGATATAATTGAGTAAATGTGGACGGTTAAGATCACTAGAGGAGGGAGAACCATTTCTGTTGTATGAGACTGTCAGGAATTGTCAAGATTACATTTGAGGGGATACATTTCTCTGTAACGGTATGAGATAATTCTGGGGGACTAGTCAAGACTACATAAACAGAAAGGGGTGATTCCAGGTGTTGTGTAAAACTGTTTTGAATTACTTGTTATATAGAAGAGGTGGCTAAGGGATTTTTAACGGTACCAACTGTTATGATGAGTTTCTAGGGTGCTCAAAGAATCAAGGATGCAAGGTTATCCTTAGACATTCTGTGGAGATTTCATACCAAGTATTTATTGAATCACGAGCTCGTGGGTTCATCTAACCAGCGGACGTGGCTTTGGCCTTCGTCAGTTGGACTCCTTCACAACGGAAACCCTCTACCTTATATACCCTTCTGTTACCATCTTCCTGGCATACATCTGGCAAGTCTCCATGGGCACTCCCTGTCTTTGATGTTCATCACTCTTTACCCCAAAGTCAGTATCCTGTCCATCCATCATGCTATCCTAAACATCAGTAATCTCCTTTGACATAATAGAATGTAGACTTTCTGTCTCCTAACCACTTATCCAATAACTCTTCCCTGGTGCCCACAACACTATGACATGACATCATTATACCATAAAAACATCATATCAATCCACTCTTTTCTTTTTTTTTCTTTTTTTTTGTGGTAAGTGACATGACTTAACCTCAACAATTCACATATAACTTTATATAAAATACAATATTCTCTACTCAGTATCACATATATCTCTGACTAGATCCTAAACTATGCTAGATAACTGAGAATTGATCCCCTTCTACATTCTATACCTGAATCCAACCTGATTCTCCATATATTTAATCAACAAAGGTATAAATTCCCAGTCATCTATCTTATGTGATATCAAACCTCTCAAACCTCTATAAACTCAGTCAGAGTAAAAGATAAACACATAATTAACTACTATATATTCATGCTAATAATCTATGTAGTCAAAACCTTATTTTTATATATAAGGAAAAATCCCACATAGACATCATCCTCCCTTTTAAAATGACCCCTTTATCTGATACATGCTAATCAAGTATACCCATTACTTATTCATGCTACCAAGAAAACATACATCAACGAAATTGTGACCATCCTGACATCATCACTACAAATACAAAGATCCATGACACTTTGTACTTACATGGATATTATAATCTGAACACATGAATATAAAAATTACAAAAACATCCGTCTTCGTTATCCACGCGCAGTCAGAGGAACCCCAAGTTTCTCCCTGGTCACAAGGGGCTCTATCTGATCCACTGAGATAGTCATCTGTCCACATCTTCTTCCTGTAAACCTTAATTCCATGGAATACAATTCCACCTTAACATTCCTTGTCCTCAATCAACATTATCAATGGACTCTAAACTGCAATAAGATGATATAGAATAATAATAATTAGTCCTCTCCCTCCTTGTATTACCATTAACTGATACATCTATAATTAGTCCTCTCCCTCCTTGTATTACCATTAACTGATACATCTATAATTAGTCCTCTCCCTCCTTGTATTAACATTAACTGATACATCTATAATTAGTCCTCTCCCTCCTTGGATTACCATTAACTGATACATCTATAATTAGTCCTCTCCCTCCCTGTATTACCATTAACTGATACATCTATAATTAGTCCTCTCCCTCCTTGGATTACCATTAACTGATACATCTATAATTAGTCCTCTCCCTCCTTGGATTACCATTAACTGATACATCTATAATTAGTCCTCTCCCTCCTTGGATTACCATTAACTGATACATCTATAATTAGTCCTCTCCCTCCTTGTATTACCATTAACTGATACATCTATAATTAGTCCTCTCCCTCCTTGTATTACCATTAACTGATACATCTATAATTAGTCCTCTCCCTCCTTGTATTACCATTAACTGATACATCTATAATTAGTCCTCTCCCTCCTTGTATTAACATTAACTGATACATCTATAATTAGTCCTCTCCCTCCTTGGATGACCATTAACTGATACATCTATAATTAGTCCTCTCCCTCCTTGGATGACCATTAACTGATACATCTATAATTAGTCCTCTCCCTCCTTGGATGACCATTAACTGATACATCTATAATTAGTCCTCTCCCTCCTTGTATTACCATTAACTGATACATCTATAATTAGTCCTCTCCCTCCTTGGATTACCATTAACTGATACATCTATAATTAGTCCTCTCCCTCCTTGGATTACCATTAACTGATACATCTATAATTAGTCCTCTCCCTCCTTGGATTACCATTAACTGATACATCTATAATTAGTCCTCTCCCTCCTTGTATTACCATTAACTGATACATCTATAATTAGTCCTCTCCCTCCTTGTATTACCATTAACTGATACATCTATAATTAGTCCTCTCCCTCCTTGTATTACCATTAACTGATACATCTATAATTAGTCCTCTCCCTCCTTGTATTAACATTAACTGATACATCTATAATTAGTCCTCTCCCTCCTTGGATGACCATTAACTGATACATCTATAATTAGTCCTCTCCCTCCTTGGATGACCATTAACTGATACATCTATTGTCAAGTTCTGCGTGATTTCTGGCTGACCACAGCTCTGCCCAAACTTGAAAACGGCTTTATCCTTTATGAACGCAAAGGACAACTCAAAACTGTTCACTTTATGATTTTTTATTGTCATAAAGATGGAACAGAATAGGTTGATAACCTTCAAAACACACAAACAAAAAACCATGGATTAGTTACAAATAACTCTCAATTCCACTTTCTCAAAAATAAGCATAAACTAATGTTACTGAATCCTCAAACCTAACCAAACAATCATTTCATCATTTAGATTAACCTAGGATCATTGCAAGTTAATAATTAAATATCAATATCCTAATTAAACATTTAACAATACACATGATTATAGTAAGTTACTGTCAAGTTCTACGTTCACATAATGAAGTCTTCACTATTTAATTTAATTAATAATTGTATTGTATGTTACAACCAAACAAAAGGGCATATAGAAGCATGAATTCACAACACATTCTGTCCTACCAGTTGCGTCTTTGGATGATCAGGAGCTGTGGTCATTGGTATCTCTTCTCAGGAATGAGTGAGAGCCAAGTAAGCTTTTACCAAACATTTCGATGCCATGCACATGCACTGCTTGTGGGTGCGCACGTTAATATGGTCCCCAGAGCACTTCCTGGTGGTTGGTTTCAACAGCTCCGGTTGCATGGTTGCCCCCTGCAGGTTGGGAGTGCTTTGAGCACCCTGGGTGGATTCAGGCTTGAGTGCTCGGTATAGCTTGTAGTCAGGAATTGACACAACACCTCCCACTTGACCTCCTGGTTCTTCAACCCAAGGAGGTCACACAGAACTGTGATGTGTTGGATTCAGTTACTCTATTTTTGATCCTGTTGCTGCTGCTCTTCAACTGGAAGCAAGACAACTATCCGTCTGACATCCCTGTGAAGAACTGTTGCTGGTATCTTGATTGAATCTTTTTCCATCTTTTTAGTGGGCTTCACAGTTGCGACTGGGTAGCTGGGGAAGGATCGGAGATATACATCCCTCACAATTCCCTTTTTGTCAGTGTTAACGTCAATAACTCTGGCAAGCCTGTACTGCAGTTTTTTCTTCATTAAAGATTTGGAATCTTCCTCCACAGAGCAAGAGTCCAGTGTTTTCCTCTTTGACCACAGCAAGCCTGCTGAGTGTGGTGTCTGGCCAGGTTACATCCTTTTGGGCTGCAAGGAAGAGATCCCTGAGTGCATCTTCACACTCCATGATGGTAAGTGTAGCTTTCTTGATTCTGGACTTGATCTCAAGAGCTGAAGGAATTTCCTTTTTCTTTGGCTTGCTTGTGGTGGTGGTCTTGGCTAGCATTTCTTTCCACCTTGTGGCAGCTCTCCACACCCAGGCAATGACTCTTGTCAACCTGGTTAAACTGCTGAACTTGCTGATGTTAAGGATATTCCCCACTGAATAACCAGAAGGTGGTCTTTGGACTTGGATTTGGTGCCCTCTTCCATTAGGGCTGCTTTGCAGGTCTTTACCTTTGTCAGAGGTTGGAGATATTGGTATACGTGGAGCATGTTGGATTTTTTTCCCCACCTGCGCTCGGGTCAGTGCTGCTGTAAAACATTTCCTTTGGAGCTTGTTTATGCCTTCTTTGGCATCTGCAGCGACTTCTTTGGCTGACTTTGTCGGCCAATCCTCCACAGGTCGTTTCAGAAACTCTGGGCCGTTCTGCCACACAGAGTTCTCTTTGAGGTCCTCTGGGGTTGCTCCTCTTGTCATGAGGTCAGCAATGTTTTGCTCACCTGGAATCCATCTCCAGTCCTCAACTGATGTGGACTTCTGGATCTCTCCCACTCTGTTTGCAAAAAAGGTCTGGTACCCATAACTGTCCCTTTGGATTGCACCCAGCACAGTTTGACTATCTAACAGATGGATCCAACGTCCTACTTGCATCCGACTGTGCTTTTCAATGTATTTCCTGAGTCTTGCAGCGAACACAGCACCACAGACTTCAGCCTTCACTGGTTCTCCCTTTTGGTCAAGTGGTGTAAGCTTGGCTTTGGACTCAACAAGTCGGACCAGGATGCCTTGCTCGGTCTCCCACCTGAAGTATGCCACTGCTCCATAACTCTGGTCGCTCCCATCTGAGAATGTTATTCCCCAGGGTTCTCCAATCCTTTTGACTGGAGTCAGGCTTCTATGGAAGGTAATTTGGTTGAGGTGTCTGTATTCCTCAAACAGGCGGATTGCTTCTCCTCTAAGTTTCTCAGACAGAGGTGTGTCCCATGTGTCTCTTGTTAGAGCTTTGCCTCCAGTTTCTTGGAATGCTTTTCTGACTAAAATGGCTCCTTTCTGTTTGGCAGGTGTTGCAAGGCCTATTGGGTCATACAAACTAGCTACTTGGCTAAGCAGTTGCCTTCTGGTCAGTGGGTTTGGAGTTTTCATTCTCACTTCCTCTCCAACGAGATCTTGACTGATCCTCATCTTTTTTTGTCTCTTTGAGAAGTTTATCGAGGTCATGAGGTACAGTTTGTCTGATTCGACTAAATAACCAACTCCAAGGGCTCTGTTGTCTCCTTCTCTCACTTGGTTGGGGAGGATGAAGACTTCATCTGATGATGTTGGATGTTCTGATGTAGATGTTTGCCTCCCACTTTGGCCTGATCGGACCCACGGCTTGAGGAAGAATCCACCTGCCTTTAGGATTTCTTCGACTTTTTTGGTGGTTCCGTCTAGCTTTTCCAGGTCATTATGGGATGTCAGGATGTCATCTACGTAGGAATCCTCTTCAAGGACCCTCCGTTCCTCTTTCAGATGTGTGAACATGGGCAACTTCGCTGTTTCTCTCATGGCTAGTTGTGCGATACACCCTGCTGGTCGATCGCCCATGTTGACCCTGGTGATGGCATATTCCTCAATGTCCCCATCATCACCGTCTCTCCAGAGGAATCTATGGAGGTGCATCTCCAGGTCTTCGAGCCACACAGAATTGTACATCTTTTTGATGTCGCCGAGAGCAGCATGGATTCCTCTCCTGAACCTTAGCAGTACCGCTCGAATAGGATTAAGTACATCAGGCCCTTTCAGAAGAAGGTCATTCATGCTGCTTCCTCTAAACCTCTGGCTGCTGTTCCATACCAGTCGGACAGGTGTAGTTATAGAGTGTGGGTTTGGTGCTATCAAGTGACTGACGTACCATACTGGACCTTTCCAGTCGGCAATGGTCTTTCTAGTGAGTTTCTTTGCTGCCTTCCTTTCCACCATCTCATGAACCTGAGTTGTGTATGCTGCACGCCAATCTGGTTCTCTCTTGAGTTGTTTCTCCGTCCTCAGAAACGTGGCTTCCACTGCGCTTCTGTTGTTGGGCAGGGAACTTGGATCTTCAATCCAAGGGTATTTTGTGTCCCAGTGAGGCTCCTGACTATACACATCTGACTCCACGTAACTGAGACCTTGCCTGATTATCTCAAGCTCTCTTTCTTCACTAAGAGTCATGTCTTTGCCTCCTGGTTGACAGTTACCACAACGACATCCTCCCCACATGGGTTCACAGGCCGCACCAATGCTGTCCCACTTCCACCAGTCCAAGAACTCTTTGCCAATAACAGTGGTTTTAGTTTCAGCTCTAGATTCTTGCATCTCAGCAATTTCTTGATACTTTACTGCTGTGATTCTCATAGATCGTGCAAAATGAGTTTCAGAATTGTGCAGGGCCATGTCCACTACTTCACAGAGGTCTGGATGTGCTCCTCCAACGGTCTTTCCTAAAGGGCTCTCCCACAGGACAAGATCT
The DNA here is from genome assembly GCF_964263955.1 of Coregonus lavaretus. Taxonomy (NCBI): domain Eukaryota; kingdom Metazoa; phylum Chordata; class Actinopteri; order Salmoniformes; family Salmonidae; genus Coregonus; species Coregonus lavaretus. Next base: position 278,148 of record NW_028161584.1, on the reverse strand, counting down.
CCTACTACCTTTACTCTCTGTGGAGCAAGTCTTCCTTCCCGGTGGCTTATGAGAAGCTCAACATGTTCTGGTCTGTGAAGGTCTTCCAGGTTGGTATCGGGGAAGAACTTCTGGAGGTGTTGTGCTTTGATTGCTCTGTGAACTTTTGCAATCTCATCCAACCCATAACAGATCAGCTCATGAGCTTTCTCCGTGCCTCTTGGTGTCTTGACTCTCACCTTGAGTAAGTATCTTTTGGTCTTCACCTTCATGGCCATGCCTCCAACTCCATGGACGACTAGTGTGATCCTTTCACTTCGAAGCTTCAGTCTCCTGGCGGCTGTGTGAGTGATGTAGTTGGTGTCTGATGCTAAGTCAATGAGAGTTCCAATTTTCTGCCCTGCGTTAGTAGTTACTTCGAGAAGCATAAGAATAACTGATAATTCACGTGTGCTTGAGTCCATTACCCCAGGAAGGCTTCCTCCAGTGCAGTGTGATTTTGCCATGTTGGTGAAAGCATTCCTGAATTTTTCTGCCACGTCCGGGGTGAGCTCACGTATTAATCTCTCTTGCTCCTCTGTGAATGTTTGCCTCCTGGTGCTGGGTTTTTCCACTTTCACGTATTCTTTCCTCTTAGCCCCTCCTTTAAGGCAGAGAAAGAAATGGTGATCCGAGGAGCTTCCTCTTTTGCAGTCTCTGTTTCTGCAAAGGTAAGTGTCCGTACATTCCTCATCCTCTCCATGACATCTGAGGCATCTTCTGCATGCTCCCAGTCTTTCGACAGCATTCAGCTTCTCACTAGGCTTTAGTTCTTTGAACTGCTTACAAAAGAAAATCTTCTCACGGTGCTTTTCATCTCCACACACAACGCATCCTCCCTTTCTCGTGGACCTTGTGGAAGCATACCGCTTCTCCGGGTACGTAGCTTTCTTTTCAGGGTTTTCACTTACACCCAACTGGTCTAGTTTCTCCAGTATGTCTTCTTGTGTCTTTAAAAATCTTAGAAGGCTGTCGAAGTGATTGTCAGGTGTGACTCCATTTCTTGGGTTGACCATGAATGTCAGCCAGTCCCTCTTCATGTTATCCGGCAGCTTGCTCTCTATGGATCTGATGACAAGGGGATTCCTTATGGCTCCACTGCTTTCGAGCTCCGTGAGGTCATTCAGGGCCTTTTCCACAGCTTGAATCAGGTCAATAACCCTCCTTGGTTGGTGTGACTTTAAAGGAGGGATCCTCTCCAGGTCCTCAATTATCTCCAAAGCAATTGTTGGCTTGTTTCCATACCGGTTTTGGAGTACTCCAAACATGTCTTCAGCACTGTTATATGATGACAGGCGCAGGTCTCTACATACTCTCTCGTCCACACTGTCAAGAAGTTGAAACTTCTTCACCTCCACTGAACCAGTCGGCTCTCCCTGCTTTTGCAGGCTCTCCCAGTCTTTCCTCCATCTGTGGAAATTCCTCCTAAGCCCAGTGAATTTAGGTAGACTGGTTGGTTTTATTCTCACCACTGGTTGTGGGACTGCTCTTGGTTGAAGCTCTGTAGGTCTTCTGTCCTCTTCTGCAATTCTCTGTGCGATGAGGAATTCTGTTCTTTTGGCCTCGAGGTTACTGCCGAATATTCTCAGATCTTTTACTCTGCCTTTCAGATCTGCAGTCTCATCGTGTGGGACCCATTTTTCCCAGTCTTTCAGGCTTTTACTTGCATCATGGATTAGCTTCCTCGCTCTTTCCAGCTGTAGTTCATAGCCGTCCCTGTTAATAGCAGTGACGGGGGTTTATTTGGCTCTGTCACAGGCTTTCTCCGCTTCTTGGATTGCAAAGTCTACCTCCTCTTTACCGTATCTTGGCCAGAGGTTGAATTGGACTGCCTCTCGGATTTCCTCCAATTTCATGTCGCACTCTTCAATCGTCCTTTCAAGATCAGCATGCTGGTCCTTGTCGAGCTTGACCTCTTCATCTCCCTTAGTTCCCGCTTCAGCCAGTAGGCCAGCCGCGTAGTCATCATTTGAATCACCGACACTTCTAGCCAGGGAACTGAGCTTGCTGAACTCCTCTTGTAGTTCATGCTTAATCATACCAGCTGCAGCTTTACTCAGGTAGTTCGCTTGTCTGGTGAAAGCAGATTTGGCTAAGGTCCGCTCTTGCTTCAGTTGCTTGACTGTTTTCCCAAAAGTTTCCTTGGCCATGGTGTAGAGTTTCACAGGCAATTCTTCCTTTGCGTCGACAGCTTGACTTCAGCCCTTTGATCCTCGTCTTCACTGCCGCGCTGGTTATCAACTGTCAAGTTCTGCGTGATTTCTGGCTGACCACAGCTCTGCCCAAACTTGAAAACGGCTTTATCCTTTATGAACGCAAAGGACAACTCAAAACTGTTCACTTTATGATTTTTTATTGTCATAAAGATGGAACAGAATAGGTTGATAACCTTCAAAACACACAAACAAAAAACCATGGATTAGTTACAAATAACTCTCAATTCCACTTTCTCAAAAATAAGCATAAACTAATGTTACTGAATCCTCAAACCTAACCAAACAATCATTTCATCATTTAGATTAACCTAGGATCATTGCAAGTTAATAATTAAATATCAATATCCTAATTAAACATTTAACAATACACATGATTATAGTAAGGTTACTGTCAAGTTCTACGTTCACATAATGAAGTCTTCACTATTTAATTTAATTAATAATTGTATTGTATGTTACAACCAAACAAAAGGGCATATAGAAGCATGAATTCACAACACATTCTGTCCTACCAGTTGCGTCTTTGGATGATCAGGAGCTGTGGTCATTGGTATCTCTTCTCAGGAATGAGTGAGAGCCAAGTAAGCTTTTACCAAACATTTCGATGCCATGCACATGCACTGCTTGTGGGTGCGCAGGTTAATATGGTCCCCAGAGCACTTCCTGGTGGTTGGTTTCAACAGCTCTGGTTGCATGGTTGCCCCCTGCAGGTTGGGAGTGCTTTGAGCACCCTGGGTGGATTCAGGCTTGAGTGCTCGGTATAGCTTGTAGTCAGGAATTGACACAACATCTATAATTAGTCCTCTCCCTCCTTGGATGACCATTAACTGATACATCTATAATTAGTCCTCTCCCTCCTTGTATTACCATTAACTGATACATCTATAATTAGTCCTCTCCCTTCCTGTATTACCATTAACTGATACATCTATAATTAGTCCTCTCCCTCCTTGGATTACCATTAACTGATACATCTATAATTAGTCCTCTCCCTCCCTGTATTACCATTAACTGATACATCTATAATTAGTCCTCTCCCTCCTTGGATGACCATTAACTGATACATCTATAATTAGTCCTCTCCCTCCTTGTATTACCATTAACTGATACATCTCTAACTGTAATCACAGACATGTTATTCATCTGGCGTACAGATCTTAAAATCAATCCCCGAGAAATTGGAAACAACCCCCCATAACTATGGCTGTAATAATTACTATGGCCACTAGAGGACCTAGAATACTGCCATCCATGTTCCTATGGAATTACCCACTAAAACAACCTTGAAAAAACTTCAACAGCATTCAAATTACCATATCCTCCTCATCTTAATATAATAGCCTCCAATTCTATGTGATTATCAATTACACATTCTAATGATTAACATCTCAGACCCAATTGCTTAACAACCCATGATTGTTAAAATATACAATGTTCACCTCCGCCTTTGTCCTACTAATATACCTGATATAACATACACATTATAACACTCTATTATTGCTCCCTGTTACATCATCACATCCCTAGACTATTCCTGCTTTAATAATTCAACCCAATTCACATCATATGAAAATATCATAACCCCATGATAGGAACCAATTAATTACTTTCCTATCAACATAGATATTTACCACTCTAAACATCCATATCAATATCACCCCATACTTCAAATCTATATCATTACTAATATGTTAATACTTTAACCCAATTAATCAACATGTTCATGATTTCATTCACAATCCTCACCTTAACTTCCATGTTTCAAACAGTATGAGTCAACAATGTCTATTCAATAAATCCTATAAATGTATCCTAAGACATGACCTTAATGTATCACTGTTTAAACCCATAATATCTATAGAAAACATTTCTATACTTATACATACTAATAATTCACTTAAATCACTCATTAATCTTATAAATTATAACCAACCAAATTACTTAACTCAACCAAATTTAAAATGACAATTCTTATTCACTTTATCCTTATCACTGAAAATGAAAAAACTCTCAACTTAATCACCCATTACGACTTTCAGAATGTATACTTATATTAACATACATTATAAACATTCAGAATTCAATTATGACTTTCCTCATCCTGATAATAAATACAGATCGTTATCTCAATGCATTCTCAGTACTATCACTTTAGCAGTGTATATACCTACTATCATCTCCAGATCATCAGTTTCCTCGTAGCCATCTGTAGCATCGGTTGACATGATACCTGTTCAATCTCCCCTCTATCCATACCTCCGTTGGTGTAGACTGTGTGATGATGCATGAACCTTCTTCCTTCACTAGTTCTATGATCATGCAGAGTCCTTCTCCATTTATCACCATCTCTCTGTGTAGTGTATCCTTCTATCAGCGTACCAATAGTCTCTGCTGCAAAAACACACAGACAAAACAAAAACAATGCTCCGCCGAAGCGGTGCCACCTTCCTCCTCTGCGTTAGAAAAGTCCTACAATGGTCCATATAGATCTAGGAATCTCTCTCTCTTACTTGGCCCTCCATCAAGGTATCCATCAACACCTATTACTAACCTTCCCACTTGGGTGTTGTCCATCAATTACTTCTTTAATCCTTTACCACCACATAGTCTCCAAGTCGCAGAAAATGTCCAGATTCTCCTGGTAGGTCTGGCAGACAAACCTTCACCTTTTCAAAAGAAAGTCTGCATAACATTGTTAGTTGAGACACAGCATTCTACTTCATCCTGTCTTCTTATCAGTCCTGATAAGCCTTTTATATTAGGAAGTACACATTCTCAGTTTGTTACCTGTATAAAAGACACCTGTCCACAGAAGCAATCAATCAATCAGATTCCAAACTCTCCACCATGGCCAAGACCAAAGAGCTCTCCAAGGATGTCAGGGACAAGATTGTAGACCTACACAAGGCTGGAATGGGCTACAAGACCATCGCCAAGCAGCTTGGTGAAAAGGTGACAACAGTTGGTGCGATTATTCGCAAATGGAAGAAACACAAAAGAACTGTCAATCACAAAATCAGCAGCGGATCAAATACTTTTTTCCCTCACTGTATGTGTGTATGTATGTATATATATGTATATATATATATATATATATATATATATATATATATATATATATATATATATATATGTGTGTATGTGTATTATCTCCCGAGTAGCGCAGTGGTCTACCAGAGATCCTGGTTCAAATCCAGGCTCTGTCGTAGCCGGCCGCGACCGGGAGACCCATGGGGCAGCTCACAATTGGCCCAGCGTCGTCCAGGGTAGGGGAGGGAATGGCCGGCAGGGATGTAGCTCAGTTGGTAGAGCATGGCGTTTGCAACGCCAGGGTTGTGGGTGTTCGATTCCCACGGGGGACCAGAATGGTGAAAAAAATAAAATAATGTATGCACTCACTCACTCTGGATAAGAGCGTCTGCTAAATGACGTAAATGTAAATATGTGTGTGTGTGTGTATATATATAAAAAACATGGGGGACTGGAAGTGATGCAGACAATTACATTGATGGAAGATACAATCTATCTGCAATATTAAGCTGATCTACCCCCTTAAAAAAAACAAATAAATAAAATAATAATATTAATTACCTGGAAATTGTATGTCCTCCAGTCTTAAAATGTCTGCAAAAACCAAATATTGAAATACTGTTAAATATTTTTAAAAACATTGTTATCCATTGAGTGAATTGTTATTCATTGAGAGAGGGATATAGAATAGTATACTAACGTGCTGGGTAATTTATTTCTACAACTGTGATGTAACTGAACATCCACTAGGTGGAGCCAGTGGTCCACTCTTAATTAGACACTTCACATGAAATAGAAATTTGTTTGGTAAAAACAGTAGGATAAATACATATGTAGGTATATATATATATATATATATTTATATATAATATTATACTAACAGTCTAGATACACACACACACACACGCACACACACACGCACACACACATATTCAAATGACAAGCAATTTTTCTATAACTGTGATGTAACTGAACATCCACTAGGTGTAGCCAGTGGTCCACTCTTGAGTAGAGACTTGGTTTGGCATGCATTTTCATGGGTTCTGAGACACCTTGAGACATGTCACATGAAATGGACATTTGTTTGGTATAAACAGTAGGATATATACATATGTAGGTAGAGTCCATTCTCGTTTTAAAAAATCAATAACACAACATCTCATTCATTATATATTATATCATTTTATACAGTACATTATTAAAAACATTCATTTATAATATACAACATAAATAATATATATATATGCATAGTTATATATAAAAGCCTTCATCATATTGAAAATTCAACTCACCTCCAAAATGCTCCATGAGGAATAAATGATTCAAGGAGTCTCTTTAAGATGTATGTCTTCAGGCCTTCTGGTCCTCTGGGTCTTTTTTCTTGGTTGACTGAGACATCCCACGGACGCTCTTTTATGGGGTCAAATGGATCTGTTTAGGTCAGCAGTAAAACGGGACATCTTTAAGAATACAATTACCTTTTTTTGTTTTTAATTGACCGAGACATCCACTGGACATTCCATTTTCGAATGCCTCCCGGACATTCCCGGACGCCCCCCCATGAGAGCTATTTTTAAAAGGTTAAAGGATAAACAGGTTTAAAAAAGTAGTTTCAAAGACACTTGGGGGACCTCATGTGTACATATAGTTCCCTTGTGTGTAAGGGACTCCCTAGATGAGCAAACTGTTGACCATTACAATATGGATAGCTGAGAACTCTTTCTAAAAGGGTAAACAGGTTTACAAAACAGTTGTTTTAAAGAAACACCACACACGCTCACACACACACACACACACTCACACACACACACAACCCAAAGAACCAGTGGCTGTTGTGTAGAGAGAGAGAGAGAGAGAGAGAGAGAGAGAGAGAGAGAGAGAGAGAGAGAGAGAGAGAGAGAGAGAGAGAGAGAGAGAGAGAGAGAGAGAGAGAGAGAGAGAGAGAGAGAGAGAGAGAGAGAGAGAGAGAGAGAGAGAGAGAGAGAGAGAGAGAGAGAGAGAGAAGAGAGAGAGAGAGAGAGAGAGAGAGAGAGAGAGAGAGAGAGAGAGAGAGAGAGAGAGAGAGAGAGAGAGAGAGAGAGAGAGAGAGAGAGAGAGAGAGAGGGGAGGGACGGAGAAAGAGAGAGAGAGCTGTAATTCATTGAAGGGAAATACAATTTTATTTCAAACCTTTTATTTTCTTCTAAAATGTTGCTGCAGAAATGGAAGCATTTATATACAAGTTATTAAAGTTCACTATACAATATTGAATATTAAACTATGACACTAATGTTTACTACTAAACCTTTATATGGATCATAAACATTATTATTACACAATACTACACCGTACTAAACAATACATGTTTAAATGTATAATTATTATAATAATCAGCATTTTTCTCCTTTTCAGGGGCCTTTTGTAACCTGACACCCCCATCAGTCTCCAAATCCCCGTCTTCAAGCAGTGAGGGACTCAGACGTTGCCTCTTCCACCAGGCTCTCCATGGCCTTCAAGGTTTCACATGTTTTCTTTTCCATGATAGATCAACCTTCTTGCCGATAAGCCCAAGTTTTGTCTTGAGGACAGAAGGGACCATCTTCGTAAATGTTCACGATGGTGGAAAAACTGTTGCACTTGTTTCATCATATCAAGCACATTAAACCAATCTGGCCACTTGAAGCTAAAGACAGGCACAAAATAGTTGACCTCTGTGCAAGCGTTTGAAAATATATACGAACTAACAGATTTGGTGGCATTTGCGCTATTGAATTCAGAACAACCTAAAATTGTCACTTTGGAGTCTAGACTCTACGCTACTGAAGAGATTCGTATGACTTTCAAATAATCTGGCCCACAGACTTCCTCTTCCAATGCGTACCCAGGCAGGAATGGTCCATTCAGGGCCTTTTAGATCTGACATAGAGCAAGTCTTATCTTAAGCCATTCCCTCATGTGAAACGCAGGAGAAAAACTCCCGGTTTTTGGCTGAAAAAGGTTGTTGAGACAGCTGTGTGTGAAAATCTTCACTGTTGAATCGTCCGGTTGGCCTCCACTCATTTCAATCCCACCATTAAAACAATCAGGTGCATCACAAAGAATGGCATCGATGGTTTTGTCCTTGTGGCCCAGACATGAAGGACACAACACACCTAGAATTGTGTTCTCTGGAGTTTTCTGTGGTTGATCTCTCTTGAGGTTTCTTGTCGCTCGTAGTGTTCACAGGACACTTACTTATACTCAGGCAGACCTACCCAGAAATTACTTTTTCATTCTACAAGGGGTCACAAGCTCATTACACAGCAGCTCCATAAGTTCACTACAAAAAATCCCAACTGTTTCACATTTTTCAAACAGTTCAAACTTTAAGTTCAACTAGGTCAGTACACGACACATCAATCAACAGGCCATTACGTTATATTTCAAACATGTTGTAGAGGGTTCGTTGCACAGTGCTGATATTTTCTTATTGTTAAACAAACTTAAAACTTTAGAAAATGACAGGGCTTCTGAGTATATGTAAAATATCTTTAGTTATGCAATTGCAGGCAGAAGTTAATACAGAGTCCAGGCGAGTCAACAGAATTTGTATAGCTCTTCATTAGTTCTGCAAATTGTCCAAAACAATCTCTGCTTTTCATCCAAGCACGCCCCTCCCTGGCAGATCAGGAGCCACCATGTTTTCTTCTTGTGGCTGTGTGGAAGCAACGAGAAATTGAAACAATCCAGGTCTACCTGTTCCTTCAGTTGATCTCTATCCCATGTCCTTGACTACACGCCCAGACCAGCTGCAGGGAGCTAGAGGGATCCATCCTTACCAAAAGCACAGCATTGGTAGTTAAGAAATGTCTCTACTATTGTTAATGTTGTGTCGGAAGTCAAATGTTGCCAATGATGCTGTCAAACAAAGGAGTCCGCTTATACTGAACTTTGATCACAAGTTTTATTCATATCACAAGATTGCAGCATAAATATACAGACCTGCAGTGTCTGGAGAAACAGTGTCCCAAAATAATATGTCTGTTCCTAACCCCCTCTCTGTCTAGCCCATACTTATAAGGAATGCAAAAATATGGGTTGCTCCCTCTGCTGTCCAATCACCTGTCTCCCATGGGGCGTCACCCTACAAATGGCTACTTTTGAACTAAGATAAACATCCCCTCTTTGTTCCTCTAGAATAGTCATAATCTTAATACACTACATTAATCATATTCATTGTTAACTATTAATATTTAACAAATCAGGTAAATATATGCTCTTTCTCTCACAGCATAATATAGCATATATTCCCCATCAATGTGCTTTACTTCAAAGAAACAGCTGCACTATCAAGTTACATAAGCACACCCTAAATAGTGAAGAGAACGTCCGGACAGGATGTCCTTAAAAGGTCATAAACACAGGACACAGGAAAACTCACCAATCACTTTTTGACAGCAACCGTCTACTATATTCTCTCTCACAGGAGTCTGTGAAACAAGACAGTTGGAGATTGAAACATTGTATGTGTATTCCCTTCCCCCAACTGCTCTGTTCACTTTCAGAAATACATCATTCCCCCCCCCCCCCCCCCCCCCCCCCCCCCTCATAATTCCGTAGGTCTATAGGAGTGTCCCAGGTTTTCATTACAACCATTTCTAGTGCATATTGTATACGGTTTCAATATCTTACTATCAGATTTGATAAATAACAGATTATAACATGAAATGATCAGTGTTGATTTTAAATGTAAACATTAACAGTCCACAAAAATGGTGTGTAAAACAGTATGTTGGCTTGGCTGATAAAAAGGGTAGATTGAATTTCTCTTGGCAGTTGTGGCTCCCAGGTCTACAGCCAATCAAGGACTAGCTACCCATCCCCCACTGCTGCTCTCACCCCCCCCCCCCCCCCCCCCCCCCCATCCCCTGACATGCTGGACTCTCAGGCTCTGTTCAATAAAGTGCAGCACAGCACAGTACAGTACAACTTTATTAGTCCATGTTACAGGGAACAAAGGGAATTTGTCTTTCTGAAAGGGGTTGGTCACAGATCTGCCAGTTCAGATCCAATCCCACGTTTTGTTGTCTGGCTCAGGACTCAAACCAGTGACCTTTCAGTTACTGGACTAATTCTCTAACTTCCACCTCCTAACACTTCTAGCATGGGCTTCCTAGGCAAAGTTCCTTTTACACTATCCCATGTGTGTAGAAAACATGAGTCTGTCTCATGATCTGGTAATGAGGTAGTCCTGCCTTCAACTTCAAAATCAGGGTCACCCTCAGGTCAAGAAGGCATTATCTCTTGGTCCAATGGTCAAGACACTGTTTTTTCCCATGGGACACCTGGGTACAGATCCCGCCCATGAAATGTGCACACTTCTCCCAATGCACCATTCCACTGATTCCACCAATGTAGTGTTTTTTTTGCAAACAGCAACGGTGTAATGCCCCTTTCATCTCAAACCCGGTTCTCCCTGCCCGTAGGCAAACAAATATATTGTAGTGAATTCAGGGGGTAGCCCCAAACAGGTTTTGAACCTGGGTCCATCAACTGTCAAGCCAACACCTTAAGCGTGTTATGTTCTAAATGAACCTAGTAAAACTCAGGGACGTTTAGTAAAGCTCAAACCAAGTTTATTCACCCATTGGATCATACAGCTGCATAAGACAAAGAACATATTCACACAAGCACTGGTTTTGAACACTTTCTCCTATGCTGAGCCCCTCCTTCCACATCTGAACAGCCAATACACCTCTGTTGATATCCAGAAGATGAGTGATATATGTTCTTCCTCACTTCATCTAACCTGACCTCTGCCCAAACTGCTCACTCCTCCCCAACTCACGGCTGTCATGTTGACTTGTACCAGACTGTGTCTCTTCTCCTCCAATAGGATCCCTGATGACTAACAATAACATATCCTGACAGAATGGAAACATTATACATTCCCCTCTCTTCCTCAGTGACATTAATAAGTATATTTCATGTTTAGAAGTTCCCACGGGGGGCCAGTATGAAAAAAATATATATATATAATAATGTATGCACTCACTAAATGTAAGTCGCTCTGGATAAGAGCGTCTGCTAAATGACTAATTTTTTTTTATTTTTTATAATTAATACTCAGGGAGAAAAAGGTGTAGATTTACGCGCAGAGCGGCAGGTGTTTATTACGCCTTTACAGAAGACAGGAATCGTGGTCACAGGCAGGCAATGGTCATACACATGTAGGCAAACAGGCAGGTGAAACAAAACTAGGACTGAAGGCTATAACTGGTTCTCACAAACGAGCTCGGAAAAGTCTTAGTAGAGTCAAAACGAACAATACCTCACAAGGCACAAACAGAAAGAACTGAACTAAATAAGGTGCTGATGAGGCCAGCTGAGTAACTGACACAGGTGGAATCAATGAACAAAAATGAAAGACAGGGCTACGTTCAAGAACACAAAGAAACAGGGCTACGTTCAAGAGCACAAAGAAACAGGGCTACGTTCAAGAACACAAAGAAACAGGGCTACGTTCAAGAACACAAAGAAACAGGGCTACGTTCAAGAACACAAAGAAACAGGGCTATGTTCAAGAACACAAGGTGAACTGAGAAAAATTAATACAGAACCTTACATTGATTACATAGATCACACAGAAGAGAGGTTAATATGTTCATTAAACCATGTTTTCTAGGTGGAAGGTTTACCCTGTGTATGAGATTAAAATGTATCAGCTGATGATTAGGATTGTTAGATGAACCCATTAAGTTCCTGATGAACTCAACTGGTGAGCCTCTTTAGCAGCTAGTTCCATGGACACACTGATTCCAATGTCCTTTGCCAAGGTCAGATGACATTCAGTCAACAGTCTCTTTTGTGTAGCTTCACTCCGTAGCCCACATACTAGTCTGTCTCTAATGATGTCATTTAGAACAGCATTAAACTCAGTGTTCTGGTAGTTTCTTTAATGCAGCAGCAAACATTGTTACTGATTCTCCCTCTTCCTGGTGTCTCCTGTGGAACCTGAACCTTTCAGCATTAACTAGTGGTTCTGGTGAAAAATGTCCTTTTAGTATCTCCACAATATCCCCATACGTCTTATTACCTGTTCTGTCTGGCTGTAGCAGGCTGCCTAGTAAATTAAATGTCTTTGGCCCCAATACACTAAAACATGTAGGCACAATGTTGTCCTCATCCATGTCATTCACAAGAACAAAATATTCAAACTGTTCTGTATATGAGCTCCAATGTTCAATACTTTTATCAAACTGTCCAATGTTTCCATCAATTCCAATAATTGTTCATTTCTCAATAAGCTCCTGATTGTCACTCACTTCAATATTGTCCTCAACCAAAGCAATATTTTCCTCAGTCACGTGATCTTCATTCACTTCACTCACTGACATTTCCTCCTAAGTTCGCTCATTTAGCAGATTTAAATAAAAGGTTTGTCTTCACAGTTGAATAAATGTCCTTTCCTTTAATCACTGTATATTCCTCCTTTTTAATCACGTTGTTTTCCCACTCCGATGTCCGTCTCGAGTCCTTTTCTGCCGTCCATGACGATGTTAACTCCAGTGGTGGAAAAAGTACCCAATTGTCATACTTGAGTAAAAGTAAAGATACCTTAATAGAAAATGACTCAACTAAAAGTGAAAGTCACCCAGTAAAATACTACTTGAGTAAAAGTCTAAAAGTATTTGGTTTTAAATATACTTAGGTATCAAAAGTAAATGTAATTGCTAAAATATACTTAAGTATGAAAAGTAAAGGTACAAATCATTTCAAATTCCTTACATAAAGCAAACCAGACAATTTTCTTGTTTTTAAAATGTACGTTCAGCCAGAGGCACACTCCAACACTCAGACAATTTACAAACAAAGCATTTGTGTTTAGTGAGTCCCCCAGATCAGAGGCAGTAGGGATGTTCTCTTGATAAGTGTGTGAATTGGACCATTTTCTGTCCTGCTAAGCATTCAAAATGTAACGAGTACTTTTGGGTGTCAGGGAAAATGTATGGAGTAAAAAGTACATTATTTTCTTTAGGAATGTAGTGAAGTGAAAGTAAAATTAGTCAAAAATAAGAATAGTAAAGTCAAGTACATATACCCCAAAAAAACTACTTAAGTAGTACTTTAAAGTATTTTTACTTAAGTACTTTACACCACTGGTTAACTCTCTTTCTTAGCTAGCTCGACTATGCACTTGCCTCTGCTAGCAATACACTGTGCTAACATTAGCCTAGACTGTACCACAGAAAATAACAGTTTTAAACAGTTGTAAAAACCCACTTCTTCCAGACAGAATAGTTCCTGTAGATTCAGACTTACTCATCACCAATCTTTTGTTATGTCTAGTGGGTTTCATAACCACGTCTGTACAACAATTCAATAATGATGAGACAGGAGACAGGAATCAGTTCAACCATTTATCTGGAACGTGATCATCTCAACACATACAAACCCCCATGATGCTCTGCAGCACAATCCCAATATACAACAAATACATAAATAAGTAAATGGACACAAAACAAAACTCATAGAGGAATTTAAATGTTCAGTTGTAGAAAGTAGAGCCATGGGATAGGGTCAGAAAGGTCAGTATGTTTGATAACTGGTTACAGAGGTGACATAACAAGCATAAGGTCCATTATAACACAGTGAAGTAGAGGTGGGAGCTAAAAGCAGACATGGACAGTGAGACGGTGTGAGGAGGTCAGGGGTGAAACACTAGATCAGGACAGGTAGAAATGTTAGGGCTGGAAATAGACACAGAGACACATTCTGATCATGGCTCAGACCTGACCTGAGACACCCAAACAGAAGATGCCATAGCAAAGTCCTGTCCAGTAGGCTATATGGGATTTCCCTTCATCAAAATACAACACATGGAATTGTGTCCAGTGTGTGTGTGTATGTCCAGTGTGTGTGTGTGTGTCCAGTGTGTGTCCAGTGTGTGTGTATGTGTGTGTGTTTGTGTGTGTGTGTGTTCAGTGTGTGTGTGTGTGTCTAGTGTGTGTATGAGTGTCCCAAGTTTGTTTGTGTGTGTGTGTGTGTGTGTCCGGTGTGTGTGTGTGTGTCCAGTGTATGTATGTGTGTCCAGTGTGTGTGTGTGTGTGTCCAGTGTGTGTTTGTCCAGTGTGTGTGTAGGTCCTGTGTGTGTGTGTGTTCAATGTGTGTGTGTCCAGTAAGTGTGTGTGTTCAGTGTCAGTGTGTGTGTATGTGTTCAGTGTGTGCGTGTGTATGTGTTCAGTGTGTGCGTGTGTGTGTTTCCAGTGTGTGAGTGTGTGTGTGAGTCCTGTGTGTGTTTGTCCAGTGTGTGTGTGTGTGTCCAGTGTGTGTGTGTGTGTGTATGTGTGTGTCCAGTGTGTGTGTGTGAATCCAGTGTGTGTTTATGTGTGTGTGTGTGTCCAGTGTGTGTGTGTGGATGCGTGTCAAGTGTGTGTGTGTGTCCAGTGTGTGTGTGTCCAGTGTGTGTGTGTGTCCAGTTTGTGTGTGTGTGTTCAGTGTATGTGTGTGTGTGTGTGTCCAGTGTGTGTGTGTGTTCAGCGTGTGTGTGTATCCAGCATGTATGTTTAGTGTGTGTTTGTGTTTGTTCAGCGTGTGTGTGTTCAGTGTGTGTGTTCAGTGTGTGTGTGTTTGTGTCCAGTGTGTGTGTGTCCAGTGTGTGTGTCCTGTGTGTGTGTGTGTGTGTGTGTCCAGTGTGTATGTGTGTGTGTGTCCAGTGTGTGTGTGTGTGTCCAGTGTGTGTGTGTGTCCAGTGTGTGTGTGTGTATCCAGTGTGTTTGTGTCCAGAGTTTGTGTCCTGTGTGTGTGTGTGTGTGTCCAGTGTGTATGTGTGTGTGTGTCCAGTGTGTGTGTGTGTGTCCAGTGTGTGTGTGTCCAGTGTGTGTGTGTGTGTCCAGTGTGTGTGTCCTGTGTGTATGTGTGTGTGTGTCCAGTGTGAGTGTGTGTGTCCAGTGTGTGTGTGTCCAGTGTGTGTGTCCTGTGTGTATGTGTGTGTGTGTCCAGTGTGAGTGTGTGTGTCCAGTGTTTGCATCCACTGTGTGTGTGTTTGTGTGTGTCCAGTGTGTGTGTGTCCAGTGTGTGTGTGTGTCCAGTGTGTGTGAGTGTGTGTGTAAGTGTGTATGTGTGTGTGTCCAGTGTCTGTGTGTGTGTCCAGTGTGTGTGTGTGTCCAGTGTGTGTGAGTGTGTGTGTGTCCTGTGTGTGTGTGTCAGGTGTGTGTGTGTGTGTGTGTCCTGTGTGTGTGTGTCAGGTGTGTGTGTGTCCAGTGTGTGTGTGTCCAGTGTGTATGTGTGTGTGTCCAGTGTGTGTGTCCAGTGTGTGTGTGTGTGTGTTTGTGTGTGTCCAGTGTGTATGTGTGTGGGTCCAGTGTGAGTGTGTGTGTGCGTGTGTCCAGCGTATGTGTGTGTGTCTAGTGTGTGTGTCCAGTGTGTGTTTATGTCCAGTGTGTGTGTGTGTGTCCAGTGTGTGTGTGTGTGTTCAGTGTGTGTGTGTGTGTGTCCAGTGTGTGTGTGTGTTCAGCGTGTGTGTGTATCCAGCATGTATGTTTAGTGTGCGTGTGTCCAGTGTGTGTGTGTGTGTGTGTTCAGCGTGTGTGTGTTCAGTGTGTGTGTGTGATCAGTATGTGTGTGTCCATTGTGTTTGCGTATCCAGTGTGTGTGTGTGTGTGTGTTCAGTGTGTGTGTGTGTGTATCCAGTGTGTTTGTGTCCAGTGTGTGTGTGTGTGTGTCCAGTGTGTTTGTGTCCAGTGTGTGTGTGTCCAGTGTGTGTGTCCTGTGTGTGTGTGTGTGTCCAGTGTGTATGTGTGTGTGTGTCCAGTGTGTGTTTCCAGCGTATGTGTGTGTGTCCAGTGTGTGCGTCCACTGTGTGTGTGTGTTTGTGTGTGTCCAGTGTGTGTGTGTCCAGTGTGAGTGTGTGTGTCCAGTGTGTGTGAGTGTGTGTGTAAGAGTGTATGTGTGTGTGTCCAGTGTCTGTGTGTCCTGTGTGTGTGTGTGTCAGGTGTGTGTGTGTGTGTGTCCTGTGTGTGTGTGTCAGGTGTGTGTGTGTCAAGTGTGTGTGTGTCCAGTGTGTATGTGTGTGGGTCCAGTGTGAGTGTGTGTGTGTGTCCAGCGTATGTGTGTGTGTCCAGTGTGTTTGTCCAGTGTGTGTGTGTGTGTTTGTGTGTGTCCAGCGTATGTGTGTGTGTCCAGTTTGTATGTGTGTGGGTCCAGTGTGAGTGTGTGTGTGTGTCCAGCGTATGTGTGTGTGTCCAGTGTGTGTGTGTGTGTGTGTGTTTGTGTGTCCAGTGTGTGTGTGTGTGTGTGTGTCCAGTGTGTGTGTGTGTGTGTGTCCAGTGTGTGTGTGTGTCCAGTGTGTGTGTGTGTCCAGTGTGTGTGAGTGTGTGTGTGTGTGTGTGTGTCCAGTGTGTGTGTGTGTCCTGTGTGTGTGTGTGTCAGGTGTGTGTGTGTCCAGTGTGTGTGTGTGTCCTTTGTGTGTTTCCTGTGTGTGTGTGTGTGTGTGTGTGTCCAGTGTGTGTGAGTGTGTGTGTTCAGTGTCAGTGTGTGTGTATGTGTTCAGTGTGTGCGTGTGTATGTGTTCAGTGTGTGCGTGTGTGTGTTTCCAGTGTGTGAGTGTGTGTGTGAGTCCTGTGTGTGTTTGTCCAGTGTGTGTGTGTGTGTCCAGTGTGTGTGTGTGTGTGTATGTGTGTGTCCAGTGTGTGTGTGTGAATCCAGTGTGTGTTTATGTGTGTGTGTGTGTCCAGTGTGTGTGTGTGGATGCGTGTCCAGTGTGTGTGTGTGTCCAGTGTGTGTGTGTCCAGTGTGTGTGTGTCCAGTGTGTGTGTGTGTCCAGTTTGTGTGTGTGTGTTCAGTGTGTGTGTGTGTGTGTGTGTCCAGTGTGTGTGTGTGTTCAGCGTGTGTGTGTATCCAGCATGTATGTTTAGTGTGTGTTTGTGTTTGTTCAGCGTGTGTGTGTTCAGTGTGTGTGTTCAGTGTGTGTGTGTTTGTGTCCAGTGTGTGTGTGTCCAGTGTGTGTGTCCTGTGTGTGTGTGTGTGTGTGTGTGTCCAGTGTGTATGTGTGTGTGTGTCCAGTGTGTGTGTGTGTGTCCAGTGTGTGTGTGTGTGTCCAGTGTGTGTGTGTGTATCCAGTGTGTTTGTGTCCAGAGTTTGTGTCCTGTGTGTGTGTGTGTGTCCAGTGTGTATGTGTGTGTGTGTCCAGTGTGTGTGTGTGTGTGTCCAGTGTGTGTGTGTCCAGTGTGTGTGTGTGTGTCCAGTGTGTGTGTCCTGTGTGTATGTGTGTGTGTGTCCAGTGTGAGTGTGTGTGTCCAGTGTGTGTGTGTCCAGTGTGTGTGTCCTGTGTGTGTGTTTGTGTGTGTCCAGTGTGTGTGTGTCCAGTGTGTGTGTGTGTGTCCAGTGTGTGTTAGTGTGTGTGTAAGTGTGTATGTGTGTGTGTCCAGTGTCTGTGTGTGTGTCCAGTGTGTGTGTGTGTCCAGTGTGTGTGAGTGTGTGTGTGTCCTGTGTGTGTGTGTGTGTCAGGTGTGTGTGTGTGTGTGTGTGTGTCCTGTGTGTGTGTGTCAGGTGTGTGTGTGTCCAGTGTGTGTGTGTCCAGTGTGTATGTGTGTGTGTCCAGTGTGTGTGTCCAGTGTGTATGTGTGTGGGTCCAGTGTGAGTGTGTGTGTGCGTGTGTCCAGCGTATGTGTGTGTGTCTAGTGTGTGTGTCCAGTGTGTGTGTATGTCCAGTGTGTGTGTGTGTGTCCAGTGTGTGTGTGTGTGTTCAGTGTGTGTGTGTGTGTGTCCAGTGTGTGTGTGTGTTCAGCGTGTGTGTGTATCCAGCATGTATGTTTAGTGTGCGTGTGTCCAGTGTGTGTGTGTGTGTGTGTTCAGCGTGTGTGTGTGTCCAGTGTGTGTGTGTGTCCAGTGTGTGTGAGTGTGTGTGTGTGTGTGTGTGTCCAGTGTGTGTGTGTGTCCTGTGTGTGTGTGTGTCAGGTGTGTGTGTGTCCAGTGTGTGTGTGTGTCCTTTGTGTGTTTCCTGTGTGTGTGTGTGTGTGTGTGTGTCCAGTGTGTGTGAGTGTGTGTGTTCAGTGTCAGTGTGTGTGTATGTGTTCAGTGTGTGCGTGTGTATGTGTTCAGTGTGTGCGTGTGTGTGTTTCCAGTGTGTGAGTGTGTGTGTGTGATCAGTATGTGTGTGTCCATTGTGTTTGCGTATCCAGTGTGTGTGTGTGTGTGTGTTCAGTGTGTGTGTGTGTGTATCCAGTGTGTTTGTGTCCAGTGTGTGTGTGTGTGTGTGTCCAGTGTGTTTGTGTCCAGTGTGTGTGTGTCCAGTGTGTGTGTCCTGTGTGTGTGTGTGTGTCCAGTGTGTATGTGTGTGTGTGTCCAGTGTGTGTTTCCAGCGTATGTGTGTGTGTCCAGTGTGTGCGTCCACTGTGTGTGTGTGTTTGTGTGTGTCCAGTGTGTGTGTGTCCAGTGTGAGTGTGTGTGTCCAGTGTGTGTGAGTGTGTGTGTAAGAGTATATGTGTGTGTGTCCAGTGTCTGTGTGTCCTGTGTGTGTGTGTGTCAGGTGTGTGTGTGTGTGTGTCCTGTGTGTGTGTGTCAGGTGTGTGTGTGTCAAGTGTGTGTGTGTCCAGTGTGTATGTGTGTGGGTCCAGTGTGAGTGTGTGTGTGTGTCCAGCGTATGTGTGTGTGTCCAGTGTGTTTGTCCAGTGTGTGTGTGTGTGTTTGTGTGTGTCCAGCGTATGTGTGTGTGTCCAGTTTGTATGTTTGTGGGTCCAGTGTGAGTGTGTGTGTGTGTCCAGCGTATGTGTGTGTGTCCAGTGTGTGTGTGTGTGTGTGTGTGTGTGTGTCCAGTGTGTGTGTGTGTGTGTGTGTCCAGTGTGTGTGTGTGTGTGTGTCCAGTGTGTGTGTGTGTCCAGTGTGTGTGTGTGTCCAGTGTGTGTGAGTGTGTGTGTGTGTGTGTGTGTGTGTCCAGTGTGTGTGTGTGTCCAGTGTGTGTGTGTGTCAGGTGTGTGTGTGTCCAGTGTGTGTGTGTGTCCTGTGTGTGTTTCCTGTGTGTGTGTGTGTGTGTGTCCAGTGTGTGTGAGTGTGTGTGTTTAGTGTGTGTGTGTCCTGTGTGTGTGTGTGTGTTTGTCCAGTGTGTGTGCGTGTGTGTCCAGTGTGTGTGTGTGTGTCCAGTGTGTGTGTGTGTCCAGAGTGTGTTTGTGTCCAGTGTCCAGTGTGTGGATGTGTTTGTCCAGTGTGTGTCCAGTGTGTGTGTGATCAATGTATGTGTGTCCTGTGTGTGTGTGTGTGTCCAGTGTGTTTGTTCAGTGTGTGTGTGTGTGTCCAGTGTGTGTGTGTCCAGTGTGTGTGTGTGTGTGTCAGTGTGTGTGTGTGTCCAGTGTGTGTGTGTGTGTGTATGTGTACTGTGTCCAGTGTGTGGGTGTGTTTGTGTGTGTGTGTGTGTGTTTGTGTGTCCAGTGTGTGTTTGTCCGGTGTGTGTGTGTTCAGTGTGTGAGTGTGTGTGTTTGTGTGTGTGTGTGTACAGTGTGTGTGTATCAAGTGTGTTTGTGTGTCCAGTGTGTGTCAGTGTGTGTGTCCAGTGTGTGTGTGTGTTCAGTATGTGTGTGTGTGTATGTCCAGTGTGTGTGTGTGTCCAGTGTGTGTGTGTCCAGTGTGTGTGTGTGTGTGTCTCCAGTGTGTGTGAGTGAATGATTGTTAACATGGTTATTATTTACAGGGACACTGAGTCGTCAACACCATAAACCCTAAACCCTGGATAGAGGGGCTCAGTGAATGTGGAGTGGAATGTGTTCAGGTGGGTCAGTGTGTCAGAGGAGACTCTGTAGAAGGACAGAGTGCCGGCTGGCCAGTCCAGATACACTCCTACTCTGTGGGAGCTGGAGGAGGGGACGTCTATGGTAGTGGACTTATTATTGTGACAGGCAGAGTAACTGTTGTCAGAGCAGATCAGACTCCAGGACTTGTCATTACATCCAAGCCAACAGTCATTACCCCATCCTCTCCTACTGATTCCTTTATATGCCACTCCTATACCAGCCCCTTTCCCACTCCACTCTACCTCCCAGTAACAGCGCCCAGTCAGACCCTCTCTACACAGCACCTGTTTCCAGCCCTCAAATCTCTCTGGGTGATCAGGATACGGCTGCTTCTCTCTCCTACATGTCACCTTTCTGTTCTCCTCAGACAGAGAGAGGAATCTGTTTACTGTGTTTAGGTCCAGTGTGAGATCACAGACATCTGATGGATGAAACCAGACACAATATTAGAAATCATCATCATTCACGTTAGAATGTTAACTCACTTTTCACTGATTCATTTAATGTAGATGTTTCTAGGTATCAAAAGGAGAAGTTAAGGTAACTTGAGATTTGTTCAATGATCATATGTTATACTGTATGGTAATATAAAACACACTTATTCCCATTAATTACACACACACACATACACACACACATCCTGAACACACACACACATCCTGAACACACAAACACATTGAACACACATTCACACCTGTATGCATGCATGAACACAAACACATCCTGAACACACACACACACACACACACACACACTGAAAACACACCCTGAACACACACATTTCTAAAGTAACACAAACACGCCACACACACACACACACACACATTGTCAAAGCAACTCTTTGTAAACTTTGGTGTCCCTGATTTGTGCTTCTGTAGAACTACAGCTGATATTTAATATGACCAAGTAAGTAATGATGGTGGTCTTTGACTTTGACTTCACTTGAATTAAGACTTATTCTTAGTCATATTCTTCACAGCAGTCAACACTCACATTTTCTAAGTCCAGGTTTCATTGTGTTCTCTCCACCATGTTCCACACTGTAGCGGTAAGCAGAAGAACAGACAGTCATTGAGGGATACACCTGAACTCACACAAACACACACACACACACACACTGGACACACACACACACACACACACACACACACACACACACACACACACACACACACACACACACACACACACACACTGTCAGCATATAACAGCATATAACTTTGTCCAAGTGTGTGTCCAGTGTTTGTCCACTCTGTGTGTGTCCAATGTGTGTGTTTTTGTGTGTGTCTGTGTCCAGTGTGTGTGTGTGTGTGTGTGTTTGTGTGTCCAGTGTGTGTGTGTGTGTGTCTGTGTCCAGTGTGTGTGTGTGTCCAGTGTGTGTGTTTGTGTGTGTGTGTGTGTCCACTGTATGTGTTTGTGTGTCCAGTATGTGTGTGTGTCCAGTATGTGTGTGTGTGTCCAGTGTGTGTGTCCAGTGTGTGTGTGTGTCCAGTGTGTGTGTGTGAGTGTCCAGTGTGTGTATGTGTTCAGTGTGTGTGTTTCCTTTGTGTGTGTGTGTGTGTGTTTCCTATGTGTGTGTGTGTGTATCCAGTGTGTGTGTGTCCAGTGTCTGTGTGAATGTGTGTGTCCATTGTGTGTGTGTGTGTGTGTGTGTGTGTCCAGTGTGAGTGTGTGTGTGTGTGTGAACAGTGTGTGTGTCTGTGTGTGTCCAGTGTATATGTGTGTCCAGTGTGTGTGTGTCAAGTGTGTCCAGTGTGTGTGTGTGTGTGTGTGTGTCCAGTGTGTCCAGTGTGTGTGTGTGTGTGTGTGTGTGTGTCCAGTGTGTGTGTCCAGTGTGTGTGTGTTTGTCCAGTGTGTGTGTGTCCAGTGTGTGTGTGTGTGTGTGTGTGTTTGTCCAGTGTGTGTGTGTCCAGTGTGTGTGTGTGTGTCCAGTGTGTGTGTGTCCAGTGTGAGTGTTTCCTTTTTGTGTGTGTGTCCAGTGTGTGTGTGTGTGTGTGTGTCCAGTTTGAGTGAGTGAGTGAGTGAGTGTGTGTGTGTCCAGTGTATGTGTCCAGTGTGTCTGTGTGTGTTTGTCCAGTGTGTGTTTGTTTGTCCAGTGTTTGTGTGTGTGTGTGTGTGTGTGTGTGTTTGTGGGTCCAGTGTGTGTACTGATACACATGCACACACACTGGACCCCCCCCCCCCACACACACACACACACACACACACACACACACACACACACACACACACACACTGGACACACACACACACTGGACACACACACAGTCTTTATATAACTTTATCCAAGTGGTGGTCAGAATGTTTGTCTTAACTAGCCTGATAACTCCAACATGTCTGATATGAACATTGCCATAAACCCTCTACATACTTGAGTTTCTCCAGTCTGCAGTGTGGATCCTCCAGTCCAGCAGAGAGCAGTCTGACTCCTGAGTCTCCTTGGTGATTGTAGCTCAGGTCCAGCTCTCTCAGGTGTGAGGGGTTTGACTTCAGAGCTGAGACCAGAGAAGCACAGCCTTCCTCTGTGACTAGACAGCCTGACAGCCTGCAAAGAGTCAAATCACATTAAAATCACACTGCAAATATATATTATTTATTTTTTAGGGGGGGGGGGATGGATCAGCTTAATATTGCAGAAAGATCAATGTATCTTCTATCAATGTAACAATGTTTTCTATTTTTAAGTTTATTTATTTTTTTACTCCCCTTTATTACATTTACATTTTAGTCATTTAGCAGACGCTCTTAACCAGAGCGACTTACAGTTAGTGAATACATATTTTTTTTATACTGGCCCCCCGTGGGAATCGAACCCACAACCCTGGCGTTGCAAACGCCATGCTCTATCAACTGAGCTACATCCCTGCCATTCCCTCCCCTACCCTGGACCAATTGTGCGCCGCCCATGACTCTCCCGGTCGCGGCCGGCGGCGACAGAGCCTGGATTCGAACCAGGATCTCTAGTGGCACAGTTAGTGCCTTAGACCACTGCGCCACACAGTAGTGAAGTAAAAGTAAAAGCAGTCAAAAATATTTGGTACAGAAACCTTTGTTTACTTTTCAACCCCGCCATCCTTTCCCTACTTGGGGTAAATTAGTGAACAACAAGGCCTCTACTTCAGGTCCATACTTACTATCTACACCTTATGGACAGAGTTAATTTTACAGTAATTCTATTATATATATATATACAGTGGGGAGAACAAGTATTTGATACACTGCAGATTTTGCAGGTTTTCCTACCTACAAAGCATGTAGAGGTCTGTAATTTTTATCATAGGTACACTTCAACTGTGAGAGACGGAATCTAAAACAAAAATCCAGAAAATCACATTGTATGATTTTTCAGTAATTAATTTGCATTTTATTGCATGACATAAGTATTTGATACATCAGAAAAGCAGAACTTAATATTTGGTACAGAAACCTTTGTTTGCAATTACAGAGATCATACGTTTCCTGTAGGTCTTGACCAGTTTGCACACACTGCAGCAGGGATTTTGGCCCATTCCTCCATACAGACCTTCTCCAGATCAGGTTTCGTGGCTGTCGCTGGGCAATACAGACTTTCAGCTCCCTCCAAAGATTTTCTATTAGGTTCAGGTCTGGAGACTGGCTAGGCCACTCCAGGACCTTGAGATGCTTCTTATGGAGCCATTTCTTCGTTGCCCGGGCGGTGTGTTTGGGATCATTGTCATGCTGAAAGACCCAGCCACGTTTCATCTTCAATGCCCTTGCTGATGGAAGGAGGTTTGTCACTCAAAATCTCACGATACATGGCCCCATTCATTCTTTCCTTTACACGGATCAGTCGTCCTGGTCCCTTTGCAGAAAAACAGCCGCAAAGCATGATGTTTCCACCCCCATGCTTCACAGTAGGTATGGTGTTCTTTGGATGCAACTCAGTTCTTGGGGTTGTACTTATCCTTCTTATCCTTCTTCTTCCTCCAAACACGGAGTTTAGACCAAAAAGGTCTCATCAGACCACATGACCTTCTCCCATTCCTCCTCTGGATCATCCAGATGGTCATTGGCAAACTTCAGACGGGCCTGGGCATGCGCTGGCTTGAGCAGGGGGACCTTGCGTGCGCTGCATGATTTTAATCCATGACGGCGTAGTGTGTTACTAATGATTTTCTTTGAGACTGTGGTCCCAGCTCTCTTCAGGTCATTGACCAGGTCCTGCCGTGTAGTTCTGGGCTGATCCCTCACCTTCCTCATGATCATTGATGCCCCACGAGATGAGATCTTGCATGGAGCCCCAGACCGAGGGTGATTGACCGTCATCTTGAACTTCTTCCATTTTCTAATAATTGCGCCAACATTTGTTGCCTTCTCACCAAGCTGCTTGCCTATTGTCCTGTAGCCCATCCCAGCCTTGTGCAGGTCTACAATTGTATCCCTGATGTCCTTACACAGCTCTCTGGTCTTGGCCATTGTGGAGAGGTTGGAGTCTGTTTGATTGAATGTGTGGACAGGTGTCTTTTATACAGGTAACGAGTTCAAACAGGTGCAGTTAATACAGGTAATGAGTGGAGAACAGGAGGGCTTCTTAAAGAAAAACTAACAGGTCTGTGAGAGCCGGAATTCTTACTGGTTGGTAGGTGATCAAATACTTATGTCATGCAATAAAATGCAAATTAATTACTTAAAAATTATACAATGTGATTTTCTGGATTTTTGTTTTAGATTCCGTCTCTCACAGTTGAAGTGTACCTATGATAAAAATTACAGACCTCTACATGCTTTGTAAGTAGGAAAACCTGCAAAATCGGCATTGTATCAAATACTTGTTCTCCCCACTGTATATATATATATATATATATATATATATATATATATATATATATATATATTATATGGTTAAACATTGATCATTATATATTATATTTATATAAATGAAGGTAGTGTGTATATATATAAATATATATAAATATAATGTGTAAAACTAGCAGTGTGAATGTTAAAACAATACATGTTATAGAATAAGAGTTTTATTTTTTGAAGTATTGACCTTGGGAGAATACCTTTTTAGTGTTTTTCAAAATTGTTATTACACGACAAGTTCAAGCCAATTTTGTCTGCATTTTCAAAACTCGGAAGGCATGGTTTTGCAGATAAATGAGTAAAAGTGAACTACACTCTTAAAAGAAAAGCTTCCTGTAGGATCCTTTAGGATAATATAAGGTTAAAAAATATACCTTAAGATTAATTTCCAAGCCTATACTCTGCCATCAGCTCGTTGTTGAACCGTTGTAGACTTCAGGGGTTCTTTGAAGAAGCCTTTTCAAAAGAGGGGTTCGGTTTGGAACCAGCAGCGCCCTCGTGAGTAAAGGGCGCTCGAGCGCAGAATTCAAATTGAGACCGTTGGTCAAAAGACAACTGGAAGCGGGAAGCGCGCGGATGGTTGGAGAGACGCGACCAGTAAGAGATGACTTGCAACGGATTGACGTGAAAGGTGAGGGATACCTTAGCTATTCGCTTAGCTAAGATAATAATTCATCAAACTACTATCAAATAACTTAAAAACAATACATGATGTAATGTACTCTTGGTTTTTCATTAGCTAGCCAAGCTACATAGCCTGTAATGTTAGCTGGTAATTGGTGTATAAATGTTGGTACGTTTTAGCTAACGTTAGCTACAGTAGCTAGCTAGTTAAAGTTACTGTAACGTTAGCTAACTTTAGCTAGCTAGACTCAATATTGAGAAATTGTAGTCATTTAAACCCATGATATACTTTCTCACCATCTCCTTCCATCCTCCTCCCTTTAGTACCTGGCTTATCCTGCCCCTGTCCAGTTAAGTGGTGGAGAGTTTGGAAGCTGTGAGCTCTGATAGAGAAATGTATCAACCACCACGAACAGGTAAAACAGACACACACACACACAGATGACCCAATGTAGATTATGTTGGACTTTACAAAAAGAAGAATACATAAAGCAGATCAGATTAGTTAGATGCATTTGATATTGAATACTCATGTTGTTTATGTTGTGTTTGTGTCTAATTGATGTCTTTCAGGTTGGTGTATTGGGGCGGATTGTTCTGTCCTCTGTATTTCAGACCAAAGCAAGACAATGTTTAAAGCTCGCTATGGATCTACTAACAGGTTAGCCTCTAAGTATTTGGATGTATTTGAAGTGTGATTATAGTGTGTTCTGTGTTACTCCTTTGTCAATCCAATACTAACTGAATAGTGAATGAATGTATTTACAGTGAATCAATCAATCAATACAGTGTGATTATAGTGTGTTCTGTTTAATTCCTTTTGTCTTTTCCAATACTAACTGAATGGTGAATGAATGTATTTGCAGTCAATCAATCAATCAATACAGTGTTTGAACAAAATTCAACTCCAGTTGAAGAACTGGGACAAGTTACAAATCTCGTTGTGGGGTAGGCCACATGTTATGAAGATGGTTAAAGCTCCTAAACTGAATTACGTCAGTAGCATGTTTCCACTGTCCATACTTGCCTACACCTTTAACACCATAGACACAATTATTCATTTGGACTATTAAAAGGGCCAGGATGAACCAAGCTAGATTACAGGTAAAGACTTAGAAGGGAGGATTAAAGCTCCCTAACATGTAATTATAGCAAGAAGCATTTATAACTGCCCAAATAGGCTCTCTTTATTGAGAACTCTAATAGGCCAATTTGGGTTGACATGGAAGAAGAACTTAATGCCCCATTTGGAGCATCATATTATCTGAGTCAACACTTAAATGTGGGACTGCAGAATCCCATAATGTCCCATACTAAGAAATATGGCGTCAGATAAATAAGAGACAGACATCTTCACCATTCCTGACAAGCTCTGCTTCTTTATGGAACAACCATAAATACAAATTAGGAGAAAAAGGTGGTTGTCTGGAAAGACACTTTTTTTTTTCACTTTTGCTTCATGTGTCAACTTTAATTTGAGTGTGGCTGTGGAAGACTGGTCCCTTGATGATGTCTGCAAGTGGCTGAGTACCAATGATCTCCATGATTCCATCCCATCATTCCAAGGTTCACAATCTTTCTGAAGAATGCCAACTCTCTTCAATTGTCCACTTTGCAACGAGCATACTGTCTTTGTGTCCAGACGACTCACACATATTGGCCTCTATCACCAGCATGAACCACATTTTCTAATTACCTGTGGAATTAATGGGTGTGGGAAAGCAAATATATGTTTTAGCGCCTATCGGTCACACATCTACCAAAACCACAGAGCTTTTAAGCCCCAACTTAGATGAGAATTGCCCTCATGATGAATTTGAGACTGGGACTGATCCCATTGAAGATGACATGAGCGATGTAGAAGGTCTGCCAGAGGCTGAATATGTTCAAGCCACAGAGATCAACACTGAGCAGCTAATTGAAGGTCTCAAAAACGATCTGTCTTTTTATTTTGAAAATCAGGAAAGAACACTGCATCCCAGCTACGGTACAGAATAGCATTGTTGAGGACCTCTGAACCATTTTGGATGCATTTATGACACACTACAGCGATCCCCTCAGGTTTCATCTTACAAATAAGCAAATACATGTGGATGAAGATGGGACTTGCTTAACCCTCCTATTATGTTGTGGGTCAATTTGACCCGTTTCCACTTTTGCGTTGTCTAAAATACTAGTTAACCACTCTTTTTCGCCATGAAATTACATGACTTTTCCTCATTTAGGGTCATGAACCTAACTGCAAAATGTGGACACACTGATGTGTTGTGGAATGTCTGTGTACATTTTGTATACAAACATGATGTTGTGGGTCATTTTGACCCGGAGGCTTTCATGTGTATATATATTTGCACAGGTGTAAAACAAAAAAGTGTCTTTGATTTATTTTGTTTTGACTGGTCCTGGTTGCACTTTTAGAATTGTGTTTGGGTTAAAAAGGGCTTTCCCAAGCTTCTCCTCAGTGTGAGAGCAGCAGGTCCCTGACACAGACACTCAAAAATGAGCTCCAAAAGATTTTCAATCAATGAAGTCTTATCACAAATTCTGGACTGTGACAGTGAAAAAGAAGAAGAGGTTTCAGAGACAGAGGATATTTCAGAGATAGAGGACAATGCTGTTGATGATCCAGATTTTGTCTTCATTGAAGAGGATTCAGAGGAGGAGTCTGCCGTACCATCCCCTACATCAGATGAGAGACAGAGCATGCAACAAGCATCATCAAGAGAAGAGAAGACATGGAAGTCTAAAGATGGTCATATTGAATGGTCACCGTCACCACAACGAGGTCAAGGTAGACTCTCAGCTTCCAATGTAATAAAAATGGTTCCAGGACCTACACGATTTGCTGTCACTCGAGTCCATGACATACAATCAGCTTTTGAGCTCTTTTTACCCCAAGCAATAGAGAAGATTGTTCTGGACATGACCAACTTGGAGGGGAGCCGTGTGTTTCAAGAGAACTGGAAGCCACTGGATCGGATTGACTTGCATGCATACATTGGATTGCTCATATTAGCTGGAGTCTACCGGTCAAACGGAGAAGCAACGGCCAGCCTGTGGAATGAAGAGAATGGAAGGCCAATATTTCGGGCAACAATGTCTCTACAAGAATTCCACATAATTTCTCGGGTGATTCGCTTTGATAACCGTGATACCAGACCGGGTCGACGTGAAAGAGACAAACTAGCTGCAATCAGAGATGTATGGGATAAATGGGTGGAAATTCTACCGTTACTGTACAATCCCAGTCCTCATGTTACAGTTGATGAACGCCTTGTTCCATTCAGAGGACGTTGTCCCTTCAGACAGTATATGCCAAACAAGCCTGCAAAATGTGGCATCAAAATATGGGCAGCATGTGATGCCACATCAAGCTATGCATGGAATATGCAAGTTTACACTGGGAAGCCACCCGGCGGAGTGCCTGAGAAAAACCAGGGGATGCGGGTGGTGCTGGACATGAGTGAAGGGCTGCAAGGTCATAACATCACGTGTGACAACTTCTTCACATCCTACCGCCTTGGTGTTGAACTACAGAAGAGAAAGCTGACCATGGTTGGAACAATCAGAAAAAACAAACCTGAACTTCCCAGTGAGCTTCTGAAAATGCAGGGCAGAACTGTGCATTCCTCTAAATTTGCTTTCTCTGAAAATGCAACTGTTGTTTCATACTGCCCAAAGAAGAACAAGAATGTTCTTGTAATGAGCACAATGCACAAAGATGCATCGCTGAGTGCAAGAGAGGACATCAAGCCACAAATAATACTGGACTACAATTCCACCAAAGGAGGAGTTGACAATTTGGATAAAGCCACAGCAACATATAGTTGTCAGCGCATGACTGCCCGCTGGCCTTTGGTGATTTTCTACAACATTGTGGATGTGTCTGCTTACAATGCCTATGTCCTGTGGACTGAAATCAACCAGCAATGGAATGGTGGCAAATTGTACCGACGCCGGCTTTTCCTAGAGGAGCTCGGCAAAGCTCTCATCACTCCCAAGATCCAGAGGAGAGTCCGGCCTCCTCGGTCGACAGCAGCTGCATCTGCCGTCCAGAAAATTCAAGCTGGACCATCAACACATGCCTCCAATCAACCAGAAATGGATCCAGTGGATACAGGCAGTGGCAAGAAACGGAAAAGATGCCAGCTCTGCCCCCCTCGACAAGACAGTAAAACAAGCACCACTTGTGTAGAATGCAATAAATACATCTGCAGAAAGCACACACACACATTGTGTTCAACATGTAGAGAGAAAGACTGAAGGGATAATATGGACCAATAGGGGGAGAAAAAACCTACTTGGGGAAACTGAAAAATCTTGTTTTTGAGAAAGGAAATATGTTTAACAAATAGTTCTTAAATATTGTTTAAAAAAAATAAAAAGTATTGTATTTCTTCTTTCTGAAATGTCTGATAAGACAAAATAAAGTTGTTTCTGTTTTTACTTAATTCTTTGACTGTCTTGAGTGTGTTTAAACTGTGCGGGTCAATTTGACCCGTAACATAATGGATGTCATTTTTTTCCAGCAAAGCACAAGGGTTAACAACTATGCAGTATTTGAGGAATGCATTAGATGCATAAGCTCTGAGTGGATGCTGGAGCATTACTGTGTGAAAGAATTGGGCATGGTCAGGCCAATTGAAGTACCACTGAGCAACAAAGAAGGTTATGAAACAAGGTGATTTCAATACAGCTACATGGTCCCCAGGGTATATGAATATAAAGAGACATGAGACAAAACAATCATAATGAATAAGATTACATGGACAGGGGGACCTGATCCTAGGTCAGCAATCCTCCTCTGAGACACTTCCCAGGAGTCACCAAGACCAAGAAACAGAACACTTACTGTTGTAAAGTCTAGTTACAGCAGGTGTTTACTGCCATCTAGTGGAAGATACCAATAAAACACTTTATTATCAAGGTGTGGAGACTGCTGAGCTGAAACTAAAAGTAAATGTGTTCTTTTGTACAGGATCCATTTTGAGACGACAGAGCAGAAAACACTATATGGAGAGAACAAAAAAATAAAGTGAGTATTTCTAAGTATTTCTGAACAATAATCTGTTTTAAAGGACAGAGTATGTGAGTGAATATCTGGAATGCGATATTACTAGTTAGTAGAACTGCCACTTGAGCTGAGTTGCTGACAGACAGCAGTTTTCAAAGTGGAAACTAATCAGTAGGCCTACATGTTATTTAGATTGTCATTAAGGAGACACCTATTTTACAACCCTTTTTCCATAACACATATTAACGCTGTAGAACTGATGCGCATCAAGAAATAAGGTGACAAATCACAGGAAAACTACTTTAGGCGCTCTAGAGCACGTTAGATACATTCTGTCGGAGGTGGTTTAAACTGCATTCTAATGTCGACTTTGCTTATGGAAAACCATATCATGCCAAGGATTTTACACATGCTCAGTTGTTGGGTCTCTCGAGTGGAAATTTGAAATGAAAGTTATGGAACTTCCTCATGTGCTTCTGTTATGAGAAAAACTCCACAATGAAACTGACATTAAATGTGGAGAATGAAAGATCTGTTGACCATCAAGTAGCCTATTAATTTGTATGCCTATGTAGGCTACTGTAGCCTGCCATTTTATACTATAAATATGTTGAAATGACTGGAGTCATTGCAAATCATTTTGTGCCACTTGTGTAGCCAACCTGGAGCTGGCAAACAGATGTAATAAATAGCCTTTAACTTCAGTTTATTGTTGTTGTAGCCAGTGGCGGCTGGTGAAAAATATTCTCGGTGGGGCTGTGCCATACTTTTTTTTTCCTGTAACCATCGCGATATATTTTAACACAAACTGCAGGACAGCAGTGCTCAGTGAAACATTCAGTAATTATTTAATGCCAATATTAAAAAGTTGAGGCATTCTTACACAAAAACATATTACACAAACCCAAGCCTTTCATTTGCATTTAAAGTGAACTTTTCACCATTGGTAGTAAACAGGCAATGCAACAGGCATGCTGTCAGAACAGAGTGGAAAGTGGACAATAACATGAAATTATTATAAAGTTTATAGGAAATCTTACACTGTATAAAAGGATGTATAATATAGAAATGGATATCAAGTGGATGAACTCAAACCTTTGACTGGAAGAATAGCATACAGTATTTTATGATCATACTAAATGTGACTAATTGTTAATGTGCTCCAGAACTGCAACAATTAATTGATACAAAACAACATATATACAGTAATATTAGCAAAGACACTATTAAGACTTTCTAGAGTACCATATATAACTGGATTTTTTATGCTAAGGTCAACTATATACAAAGAAACATGCGGCCAGAGCTGCTCTGTGTGTGTGTGTCTGTCATCTTATTTGTACAGGAATTTTGCCCGTCTGTCCTTCTGAGTGGCAAACCTCTCAATGACCCTTTGATTAAAGTCAGGAATGTCCCTGACAAGTTTCTTCTCCATGGAGAGCATGGCCAGAGCGTTCAGGCGATCCTGTGTCATGCTGTTTCTCAGGAAGGTCTTGATCCTTTTCAGTGTAGAGAAGCACCTTTCTGACTCAGCAGTTGTCATGGGTGTGGTGATGAGGATCTTGAGGAGGCTGGCAGTCTCTGTGAAAGTGCTCTGAAGGTTGTTCTCCATGAAGAACTGGTACAGGGGCACTGCACCACTACAAGCCTTGAACTCACTGTTCTCATAGATGAGGGACAGTTCGGTTTTGAGCTTGGCCTTGTTCAACATGGGGTACGCCTCCACGGTTGTTTCAAGCGCTGTATCGGGGAACTTCACACTGTGTTGTGGGAACAACTCTCCGTGCAATAGTGTTGCGCTGATGAGGTGCTGGGTGAAGGAGAACCTCTCTTTGGCATGACTCAGGATGGTATCACATACCTGTAAAAGATACATCATCAGCTTTAATTTGCAATTAAGCTATTTTGATGCAAGTGATCCTGACTGACACATGCCTATGTCCAACTCAAGTATATGATTACCAAGGTGCTGATTGTTCAGGGTTTTGGCTACAGACTACCAGGCCTGAAAAAAGTTCTAGGGGGAAACACTGACAATTACATCACAACTTACCTCTATAGCCAACCTCTGTTGTTCTCCTGGTCCCAGCATCCTCCGTCACTTGATGGGCTGTTGCTGCTCGTCAGATGCGCTGTCCCCACACAAAGAGGGAATTGAGGCCCTGGGTCCAAAAAATAAAGTTTAATTTGATAACTTGCAATCAGACTTCTTAACTCACTGTAATTCCCCCTCAACACACAACCAGTGACTTTTTTATATATATATATATATATATATATATATATAGACAGACAGACAGACAGATAGTGTGTATATACACACAAACTATGTCTAGTAACTGGTTTTAACCTGTGATGTACATAATTAACTGATGTTATTACACTTCGTCAAGCACGGTGGTTCGCTTGGGAGACCTGGAGAAGAAAGCAGAAAATCCTGCAAGGTCGGAAAAGAAAGTGCCGATCCTGGGGATGCGTGAAGTAGCCTGCTGCATGATGAGGTTCAGCTGATGTGCATAGCAGTGGACGTAGTGCGCATTTTCGTACACATCCACTATTTTACGCTGCACTCCGCCGGTGGCTCCCCTCATCACACTTGCTCCGTCGTAAGCCTGGGCAATAAGTTTGGCCTTTTGTCCATGTGAGATTATGGTGCTGAGCCTCTCCAGCAGCGCTGTAGCGATGGTGTCGGCGGTTGCGTTCTCGATCAAAATGAACTCGAAAAAACGCTCTTGGACGTTACTTTTAGCATCGATGTAGCGTATCACAAGCACCAACTGGCAGTGGGTGGAAACCTCAGTCGTCTCGTCAGCTTGAATGGCGATAAAATCAGCACTCTTTACTTCCTCCAGGATGTAATCCTTAAGCACTGACAGCATACAGTCCAACAGCTCGTTCTGTATCGTCTTTGACGTGCCCTTAAAAACGGTAGCTGTCTTCAGGTGCTCCTCCAGCACACTGTCGAGGGAGGCAACAAAATCCACTAAGCCCCGGAAAATGCCGGGGTTGTTCGAGGAGTCAGTCTCCTCGTGCCCACGCAAGGCCAACTCAAAAGCCCCACAGAACTTCACACAATCGATAATTTTGGATAGAATGTGCCTGTTTTTATCCACCTCCTCATTGTGTTTCCTCACCGCAATCCTGTGGCCGTCATCCAGCTGCGTAGCAATGTTCACCCTTCCTAATACAGCTAGCTTTACAGAGTTGTCCATGTGTGCCCTGGTGTTCTCATGTTTCTTTACCTTCTCTGACAGGTGCTTCATATCCCTCACTCCGGTACCTGTCCATGCTGAATCTGACCCCGTCATTTTAAAAAGCAAGCACGGACAGCAAAATAAAGCATTAGCATCAGTGCACCCAGCTAGCCAAGCCTTCCCGGTGTACCAGCTACGGGAGAAGCCGCGCATATACTGCTTCCCTTTCTCGCTAGCCTGCTGTCTGATTGAGAGGTCAGGTTGATCTGGGCCCAGCTCTTTCACCCGAACTTTCTCTGACAAAGTTCTCCTCTCAAACGGATCTTGGAGGAGAGATTTCACCGAGTTAGGGTTGGGTCTTGGAGGAGTAACGTTTGCGTTCGCCATTGTCGTCTAGTAAAAATGGCGCCACTGGAGCCCTGTCCTTATTTTATCAGGGGCGAGCTTGGGGCGATAAAATAATCGCCCTCCTTGGATTCGAATTAAAATCGCTGATTAGCTACATTTTATGTCATACATTCATATCTTAAATTAGCAATTGGCTTAACTGCTACGTAGACCCGCCTCCTCTGGGCACTTTCTGTATCGCCCAGAGCTGACGAGGCGTTTGACAGGCAGAGGAAAGGTTGCGAATATGATTTTCTATCATATCTTACACATATTACTGTGTGCATTCCATATTTCAAACACACAAATATTGACATACTGATGTTTTTATTATTATTATTATTATTATTATTATTATTATTATTATTTTTTTTTAAATAATTTTATTTAAGGGGGCGGCGCCCTAGCGCCCTCTATCGGCCAGCCGCCACTGGTTGTAGCCTTGTGTTATTATGCCATTAATAATGGCCGTGTTTAGTTAATTCAATTGGAAGTTAAAGTGTCACCATGGTCACAGTTCTATCTCAATTGCTGATCAGATGTTAGAATGCATTAGATTGAAGGTAACAGTCAGTCAGAGTAGGCTACAGGTAAAAAAATAACCTGGCTGTTGTTGACAAGCATGGACCTATTCAGTTCATATCCATATTATTAAAATTTGATTCAGTGATTGAAATTACGACCCCATTCTCAGTAGCCTATTCCTGGGCAACAGAAGCACTTCCTACCTCAACATCGCCTTGCTATTCATGTTAAATAAATTAATCTGTCAATTTGAAGTAAGCAAGCTGCTAAATCATTCAGCTTACATCTTGCCTACATGTTGCCCAGGCTACTGGAGGCTGTCTGAAATAACATGTAGGCCTATCAGGGGCTATGTTTTGGCCTAGTTTTCAGGCCTTGTTGGTGGGTTTGGCGGAGTCATTGGGCTAGAAAAAGTCATTGCATTAAATCATCTGACTGTTTGGATGTATCTGTTAGTAAACTGTTTTATTTCTAAGAGATAATGAATAAAATAGAACAATTGACCTTCAATAATTAGTTGTCACAGTGTTACCCACAACCAACATGCTGCATCTCTGTTTAGGGGTCGGTGGTCTAAAATGAGTCTCTCTGGGGAGAGAGAGGAGGGGGGCCCTGCCTCTAAAATGAGTCTCTCTGGGGAGAGAGAGGAGGGGGGCCCTGCCTCTAAAATGAGTCTCTCTGGGGAGAGAGAGGAGGGAGGCCCTGCCTCTAAAATGAGTCTCTCTGGGGAGAGAGAGGAGGGGGGCCCTGCCTCTAAAATGAGTCTCTCTGGGGAGAGAGAGGAGGGGGGCCCTGCCTCTAAAATGAGTCTCTCTGGGGAGAGAGAGGAGGGGGGCCCTGCCTCTAGAATGAGTCTCTTTGGGTGAGTTGACAATATTGTTTAAGAATTTATATTCCAAAACGCTATATGCAAAAAAATCAGAATGATTGCTTCAATATAACTGTTCTAGATTTTAGATGTGCATGAAATTGAGTTTTTTTCCAAAACGCTTTATATCCAATTATATCCAATGTTTAGCTGGAATGTAATGTTCGTATCCTGTATGTTTGACTGTGATATGTGGTTGTCTCACCTAGATATTTTAAGATGAATGCACTTACAGATGAAATATCTTAATTTGAAACTCTTTTTCTCATAGCAGGAAAATAATCCTGCAGCAATAGCAAATGTGCATTTTTATGTGGATTATAAATAAGGGGCATTTTTTGTAAGGGCTGATCCATTTTTCATCAGGGCAAATCAAGTCTGAAACTTTAAGTGGAATTTACCCACTTTAGAAGCCTTTATAAAGCCTTGTAGTGGTTTAATAATTTATTTAAACAATAAAAGCTAATTTACCAACATTTCTGAAAATGGATATATAGCGTTTTGGAATGAAACTCTCTTATGTTTCCCCATCTGAGTTCAGAGTAGATGAGAGACGTAATGTTTGTCTCTGTTGTGTTGAAACCCAATCAAGCAGGAGAGACCAGCCTCCCCTGTACCCAGCTGTGTGTCCATGAAGAGTGACAAGTCTATGGAACCTCCTATAGAGTTCAGAGAGGGAGACTTTTCTAGTGAACAAAGGTAAGAAGAACTCATGGGTCATGGTCAGTGTGTTAAACAACACTGTCTCTAGTCATTTCTCCTCTCCCATTTTCCCATTTATTTTTGTTGTTTTCATAATCCATAGGCTAATCCTTTTTTCCATTTTCATAGTCCTGAAACAATATTAAACTAACACAACATTCCCTCCCTGTGTGTGTGTGTGTGTGTGTGTGTGTGTGTGTGTGTGTGTGTGTGTGTGTGTGTGTGTGTGTGTGTGTGTGTGTGTGTGTGTGTGTGTGTGTGTGTGTGTGTGTGTGTGTGTACTCGTTTTGGTGACATATGAAGACAATTTTATGACAACTCACCTTCAATGTCAGGACGCTTGGAAATATGAGGACATTTTTGGAGTCCTCATTTTTCCGAGCTCACTACAGTGTTCTAGACGACCATAGAATGCCCCTAAACCAAAAATCTGAAAAGTCTTTAAATTTCACAATCTCATGATTTGAAGTGTGTGTGTGTGTTTACGCTTTTTGCTCACCTGTGAATACGCCACCTAGTGGTCAGTTTTGGAACATTAACACACTTTAAACACACTTTAGTCACGTGACACACTTTAGTCATGTGACACACTTTAGTTACAAGACATATCCTGATTTTGTTTGAGCACACTTTCCAACTATTCAAGATAGATTTACTTGAATACACATAATACATGTCATCATAGTCAACTATAACTAAGCTTTGGATAAAAGCGTCTGCTAAATGGCATATTATTTATTTATTATCATAAAATCCCCCTAAATCCCTCAAATAAAAACGTAATTTAGCATCAATTAGCCAGATAAGCTAATGTTAGCAAATTAGCTGAAAGGAATGAAAAGGACTTTTGCCACATGGAAAATTCAGAACTGGAAGAAGTGCAAGAGAAATGAAGGTAATACATTTATTTTTCTTCATTTACAACTAAAGAGATAGTTATTATCTAAGCTGTTCTTACATTTAAGTGTTCTTGACCACAGGTAGGTAGCTGTGGTCGGGAGAGGTTGTGTTTTCTCTAGCAGGAGGTAAGCTTGGCTTCTTATATGGTGTTGAGTAAAGCTTAAACCATGTATTTAGATTGTAGGTAGGTAGTTGTAGTTAGGTATTGTAGGTAGTATTGTAAGTAGCCGGGTGTAGCACAAAGCTAGCTAGCTAGCCGTTTTTCAAACAAAGTCAACACAGTAGCCATTGCTAGCTAGCCAACATGACCAGCTAACTGTACTGTAGCAGCTAAATACAATATATTTGTGCTAGCTAGCCAACGTTTAATTATTGCTGCGTTATGAAAGGAACTAGACACGGACACAAATTATCTGTTTAAGGTGTTAACACACTATTGGTAGTTTGTTGTAACCAAGTATTGGTGCTAAACTGTGTGTTATTGGATGCTAGCATGCTAGTTAGCTATGGCGTCATAGTTAGGCATCGTGGGCTGTTGTGGGTAGTTATTGTAGGTTAGCATTGTTTTCGGCGGTGCTGGGTGTAGCACGAAGCTAGCTAGCTAGCCGTTTTTCAAACAAAGTCAACACAGTAGCCATTGCTAGCTAGCCAACACAACCAGCTAACTGTACTGTAGCAGCTAAATACAATATATTTGTGCTAGCTAGCCAACGTTTAATTATTGCTGCGTCATGAAAGGAACTAGACACGGACACGAATTATCTGTTTAAGGTGTTAACACACTATTGGTAGTTTGTTGTAACCAAGTATTGGTGCTAAACTGTGTGTTATTGGATGCTAGCATGCTAGTTAGCTATGGTGTCATAGTTAGGCATCGTGGGCTGTTGTGGGTAGTTATTGTAGGTTAGCATTGTTTTCGGCGGTGCCGGGTGTAGCACGAAGCTAGCTAGCTAGCCGTTTTTCAAACTAAGTCAACACAGTAGCCATTGCTAGCTAGCCAACACGACCAGCTAACTGTACTGTAGCAGCTAAATACAATATATTTGTGCTAGCTAGCCAACGTTTAATTATTGCTGCGTTATGAAAGGAACTAGACACGGACACGAATTATCTGTTTAGTGTGTTAACACACTATTGGTAGTTTGTTGTAACCAAGTATTGGTGCTAAACTGTGTGTTATTGGATGCTAGCATACTAGTTAGCTATGGTGTCATAGTTAGGCATCGTGGGCTGTTGTGGGTAGTTATTGTAGGTTAGCATTGTTTTCGGTGGTGCCGGGTGTAGCACGAAGCTAGCTATCTAAAAAAAAATAAAAAAAAATTAAAAAATTGTAAAGTGGTTATCCCACTGGCTATAGGGTGAATGCACAAATTTGTAAGTCGCTCTGGATAAGAGCGTCTGCTAAATGATGTAAATGTGCCCTTGAGCAAGGCACTTAACCCTAATTGCTCCTGTAAGTCGCTCTGGATAAGAGCGTCTGCTAAATGACTAAAATGTAAATGTAAATGTAAATGTTACTTAGCACTATCATGTTTTTCCATTTAAAGCCAAAGTGATGATATTGGTTGTTCAGTTCAGATAATGTTATTTGTAGAGTTTACAGTACTATACTTTTATAACAGTATATATCTTTGAAGGTGTTAAGATTGCTTACTGTGCTTACTGTGAAAAGATTGCTATTGTGATTGCAGTTGCATAAGGTTTGCACTGATCGGTTAGCCTAATAAGCTAACCGGATACTGCATTAGTAAGAACATGAGCACGATATGACTAAAGGCAGACTAATACCATTTGATATATCCTTATTCAATTCAAATCAAGTATTAGTCTTTTCTGTATTTGTCTCGCTGACTTTTTGTCATCCAATGTAGATGTTTTCTAGTTGAGGAGCACATGGGCAATTGAAGAGCATGTCAAAACGAAGAGCCAGACTTAGTCCTGAGGCTGAGGCTATTCATTTTATTATTTCTGGAAGTGACAAGCCTTGTTATAAAGTCAAATGGATCAATGACTATAAAGGTATGTTATACACACACGCTACACTTATTGGGTCATACCATATTGGGATGTCATTTGAAACACATTCAATTCTTACACAAGTGAAAAAATCACTGCGTACCGCTGCATTAGACACATACGGCTTTAACATCCAATTTCAGAAGTTATGTTGTGATTCTTTTGCAAGCAGTTGGGGGATGGGGAAAAATATTCAAGATTTATGAACTACACCTCCCAACTTCTATTAGAATGTGTGATATTGGTGGTAATTTCCTTGGCCAGTCGGCAGACCGTTCGTGCTATGTGTGAAAGCCGGTAATGTGATTTAAATTCAATTTTTTTTTAAACATTTGATCATAACAACCCCATCAATAAACGGAATGTAGAAGCATTTAAATGATAAAAATGTACAATACATGTGAATGATGCGTATCAGCGCGTAGAACAAATACGGCACCATTCAAGTTAACAGCGAAAATGCACCGCCGAGTAGACCTACCGACAGAGAATCATGTTCACAACACGAGTGGGTGCGTAATCCCTGCCTGTGTGATTTGGGACTTTTTTGTGTACGCTAATGTCCTTAAATACAAAGTCTGCAATAAAGCGGTCTAAAGCGGGGAGTCAAAGGCAGACTCAGCGGTGCAAGTCGGTGCATCGCAGTGCTAACTGTGCCACTAGATCCTGGTTCGTATCCAGGCTCTGTCGCAGCCGGCCGCGACCGGGAGACTCATGGGCGGCGCACAATTGGCCCAGCGTCGTCCAGGGTAGGGGAGGGAATGGCCGGTAGGGATGTAGCTCAGTTGATAGAGCATGGCGTTTGCAACGCCAGGGTTGTGGGTTCGATTCCCACGGGGGGCCAGTATAAAAAATATATATATGTATTCACTAACTGTAAGTCGCTCTGGATAAGAGCGTCTGCTAAATGACTAAAATGTAAATGTAAATGTAAGTCACTGCAGGTCTAGCGGTGATAACTGCTGGAACCTTACCTGGGATCACATCTCTTTTTGCTTTAACGCCATTGTTTCGGCTTTTCCGTTTTTAGCTGTAGATCTGTCATTAAATCCAACATAAAATACGTCTCCTCGTGATTTCATAGTTTTCAGACAAAATGTATTTTGAATGTTGACACCTTTTTGGGTCCTTACCAGTTTGCACCCCTGCAATGGATATTTCCCCTAAATATTAAATCATACACATTGATAAGCAGGCTAAATGGGTCTGATAAACTGCAATTCATTAACCTAATTTGAACTGTATTACTTGATACTAAGTTCTTAACTTTGTTACATCAGCACGTGGTGTATTTGCCTCAGCACCAATTGAAAAGGGATCATTTGTCCTCGAGTACCGTGGGGAGTTTATATCGCAATATGAACGGGACAAGAGGCAGGGGAAGTATACGGAAAAGCAAAATGCTTTCTTGTTTGATTTTGAATGGAACAATGGCTCATGGTGGTAAGTAAAACCCTATAAGACATCAGTTAATCTCTATATGTTTATATGTTTTGTGGAGAAAACGTAAATCTGTTTCCTTCTTCAATTTTAGCATAGATGCATCCTGCGAAGATGGTTCACTGGGGAGGCTGGTAAATGATGCCCACAGGTCCCCAAATTGCTAAATGAAAAAGATGATAGTCCAATGTAAACCTCATCTTTGCTTGTTTGCTATTGAAAACATCCAAGCAGAGAGTGAAATAACCTATGATTATGGATAATCTCAGTGGCCATGACGTGCTCTGGTAAGTAAATCTGCTTTGATATATTATAATGTATAGGATCTGTCAAAGAATTATAAAATATATAAATACATGTCCCTTCTTGCATGTATGTTGTCACCGCTTTATATATATATACAGTTGAAGTCGGAAGTTTACATACACCTTAGCCAAATACATTTAAACTCAGTTTTTCACAATTCCTGACATTTAATCCAAGTAAAAATTCCCTGTTTTAGGTCAGTTAGGATCACCACTTTATTTTAAGAATGTGAAATGTCAGAATAATAATAGAGAGAATTATTTATTTCAGCTTTTATTTATTTCATCACATTCCCAGTGGGTCAGAAGTTTACATACACTCAATTAGTATTTGGTAGCATTGCCTTTAAATTGTTTAACTTGGGTCAAACGTTTCGGGTAGCCTTCCACAAGCTTCCCACAATAAGTTGGGTGAATTTTGGCCGATTCCTCCTGACAGAGCTGGTGTAACTGAGTCAGGTTTGTAGGCCTCCTTGCTCGCACACGCTTTTTCAGTTCTGCCCACACATTTTCTATAGGATTGAGGTCAGGGCTTTTTGATGGCCACTCCAAAACCTTGACTTTGTTGTCCTTAAGCCATTTTGCCACAACTTTGGAAGTATGCTTGGGGTCATTGTCCATTTGGAAGACCCATTTTCAACCAAGCTTTAACTTCCTGACTGATGTCTTGAGATGTTGCTTCAATATATCCACATAATTTTCCTTCCTCATGATGCCATCTATTTTGTTAAGCGCACCAGTCCCTCCTGCAGCAAAACAACCCCACAGCATGATGCTGCCACCCCCGTGCTTCACGGTTGGGATGGTGTTCTTCGGCTTGCAAGCCTACCCCCTTTTTCCTCCAAACATATTGATGGTCATTAAGGCCAAACAGTTCTATTTTTGTTTCATCAGACCAGAGGACATTTCTCCAAAAAGTACGATCTTTGTCCCCATGTGCAGTTGCAAACCACAGTCTGGCTTTTTTATGGCGGTTTTGAAGCAGTGGCTTCTTCCTTGCTGAGCGGCCTTTCAGGTTATGTCGATATAGGACTTGTTTCACTGTGGATATAGATACTTTTGTACCTGTTTCCTCCAGCATCATCACAAGGTCCTTTGCTGTTGTTCTGGGATTGATTTGCACCTTTCGCACCAAAGTACATTCATCTCTAGGAGACAGAACGCGTCTCCTTCCTGAGCGGTATGACGGCTTCGTGGTCCCATGGTGTTTATACTTGCGTACTATTGTTTGTAGAGATGAACGTGGTACCTTCAGGCGTTTGGAAATTGCTCCCAAGGATGAACCAGACCATAACAATGGTCATTAAGGCCAAACAGTTCTATTTTTGTTTCATCAGACCAGAGGACATTTCTCCAAAAAGTACGATCTTTGTCCCCATGTGCAGTTGCAAACCACAGTCTGGCTTTTTTTATGGCGGTTTTGAAGCAGTGGCTTCTTCCTTGCTGAGCGGCCTTTCAGGTTATGTCGATATAGGACTTGTTTTACTGTGGATATAGATACTTTTGTACCTGTTTCCTCCAGCATCATCACAAGGTCCTTTGCTGTTGTTCTGGGATTGATTTGCACCTTTCGCACCAAAGTACATTCATCTCTAGGAGACAGAACGCGTCTCCTTCCTGAGCGGTATGACGGCTTCGTGGTCCCATGGTGTTTATACTTGCGTACTATTGTTTGTAGAGATGAACGTGGTACCTTCAGGCGTTTGGAAATTGCTCCCAAGGATGAACCAGACTTGTGGAGGTCTACAAATTTTTTTCTGAGGTCTTGGCTGATTTCTTTTGATTTTCCCATGATGTCAAGCAAAGAGGCACTGAGTTTGAAGGTAGGCCTTGAAATAGATCCACAGGTACACCTCTCCAATTGACTCAAATGATGTCAATTAACCTATCAGAAGCTTCTAAAGCCATGACATCATTTTCTGGAATTTTCCAAGCTGTTTAAAGGCACAGTCAACTTAGTGTATGTAAACTTCTGACCCACTGGAATTGTGATACAGTGAATTATAAGTGAAAAAATCTGTCTGTAAACAATTGTTGAAAAAATTACTTGTATCATGCACAAAGTAGATGTCCTAACCAACTTGCCAAAACTATAGTTTGTTAACAGCTCAGTTGATAGAGCATGGCGTTTGCAACGCCAGGGTTGTGGGTTCGATTCCCACGGGGGGCCAGTATAAAAAAAATATATATGTATTCACTAACTGTAAGTCGCTCTGGATAAGAGCGTCTGCTAAATGACTAAAATGTAAAAAAATGTAAATGTTAACAAGAAATTTGTGGAGTGGTTGAAAAACGAGTTATAATGACTCCAACCTAAGTGTATGTAAACTACCAACTTCAACTGTATACACTGATTAAATAGAGTATAATACAGAATATTTCTTGTTGTGTTTCGTTGCAGACACCAAGTGACAAGATCCCAGCTCAACCTTCAGCAGACCCAGAAGTGAGACAGAGATCCACTTCATCCTTCCAACAGGTTATTACACATTTATTGTACATCTTTTCTATTTAAATTAAATTGATGTCTCAGTTCATTCCTATATATGAATTAAATGGCTTTTTACTGTATTACAACCAACCTTTTGTGTAAGATGTTCACAAAATCAACATTCCCATAACTTGTTTCGATATCATAGTGTAAACAAAATTAGCCCGACCATTTGACAGAACTAACCGTCCCTCAAAACATAAAATGAATCTTTATTCTCTCTAATGCCTATGTTTTTGTGTTTTTGGGGCAATGTTTTTGCCCATTTAACATATTTCTTATCAATTTGCGTGATTTAATTTATATGGCAGTTGATCCATTTACATTACCCATGGGGACCCATGGGGACCCATGGGGCGGCGCACAATTGGCTTAGCGTCGTCCAGGGTAGGGGAGGGAATGGCCGGCAGGGATGTAGCTCAGTTGGTGGAGCATGGCGTTTGCAACGCCAGGGTTGT
The DNA here is from genome assembly GCF_964263955.1 of Coregonus lavaretus. NCBI lineage: Eukaryota > Metazoa > Chordata > Actinopteri > Salmoniformes > Salmonidae > Coregonus > Coregonus lavaretus. The sequence goes on along the minus strand of NW_028161584.1, from coordinate 234,392 downwards.
GGGTTTGATTCCCACAGGGGGCCAGTATGAATGAAAAATTATGTATGTACTCACTGACTGTAAGTCGCTCTGGATAAGAGCGTCTGCTAAATGACTAAATGTTAAATGTAAATGTAATTACTTTTAAGGTTGTGAGCGTTCTTTGACAACAAAAGGATAACTCAAAGTCAGGAACCTTGACTCTAGATGTGTTCAGTCGTCAAGTCCTCATTTGGTAATTAGGCTGTTCAAGACGTAAATGTGTTTCAGATGACGTCCCGATATGGTATGACCCAACCAGAGTAGAGTGTGTGTGTTACACGGTCCTCATATTGTTGGTTAGCAGATATTGTACAGTTTTAACCATTTTTATAGAGTCTTGCATAAAAAGCCCAGATCTATATATTAATTATCTTTCCTAACATATGTGGTCAATGCAGCCCTTGAACTCAGCAATGAGTCTCACCCCAAAGGCGATTATGATTGACAGGTGGTAGGAATATATTGTGACTGAACTGAATATGATCATTAGTTTACTAAATAGATATGATCTATACTATAAAACACAATATTTCTGACATGTTATTGTTGTATTTCGTTGCAGACACCAAGTGACAAGATCCCAGCTCAACCTTCAGCAGACCCAGAAGTGAGACAGAGATCCACTTCATCCTTCCAACAGGTTATTACACATTTATTGTAGATCTTTTCTATTTAAATTAAATTGTTGTCTCAGTTCATTCCAATATATGAATTACATGGCTTTTTACTGTATTACAACCAACCTTTTGTGTAAAATGTTCACAATATCAAAATTCCCATAACTTGTTTCGATATCATAGCGTAAACAAAATTAGCCCGACCATTTGACAGAACTAACCGCCCCTCAAAACATAAAATTAATCTTTATTCTCTCTAATGCCTATGTTTTTGTATTTTTGGGGCAATGCTTTTGTCCATTTAACATATTTCTTATCAATTTGCGTGATTTAATTGATATGGCAGTTGATCCATTTACGTTGCTTTTAAGGTGGTGAGCTTTCTTTGACAACAAAAGGATAACTCAAAGTCAGGAACCTTGATTCCAGATGTGTTCTGTCGTCAAGTCCTCGTTTGGTAATTAGGCTGTTCAAGACGTACATGTGTTTCAGATGACGTCCCGATATGGTATGACCCAACCAGAGTAGAGTGTGTGTGTTACACGGTCCTCATATTGTTGGTTGGCAGATATTGTACAGTTTTAACAATTTTTATAGAGTTTTACATAAAAAGCCCAGATCCATATATGAATTATCTTTCCTAACATCTGTGGTCAATGCAGCCCTTGACCTCAGCAATGAGTCTCACCCCAAAGGCGATTATGATAGATAGGTGGTAGGAATATATTGTGACCGAACTGAGTATGATCATTAGTTTACGAAATAGATATGATCTATATTATAAAACACAATATTTCTGACATGTTATTGTTGTATTTCGTTGCAGACACCAAGTGACAAGATCCCAGCTCAACCTTCAGCAGACCCAGAAGTGAGACAGAGATCCACTTCATCCTTCCAACAGGTTATTACATATTTATTGTAGATCTTTTCTATTTAAATTAAATTGTTGTCTCAGTTCATTCCAAAATATGAATTAAATGGCTTTTTACTGTATTATAACCAACCTTTTGTGTAAAATGTTCACAAAATCAACATTCCCATAACTTGTTTCGATATCATAGTGTAAACAAAATTAGCCCGACCATTTGACAGAACTAACCGCCCCTCAAAATATAAAAATAATCTTTATTCTCTCTAATGCCTATGTTTTTGTATTTTTGGGGCAATGTTTTTGCCCATTTAACATATTTCTTATCAATTTGCGTGATTTAATTTATATGGCAGTTGATCCATTTACATTACTTTTAAGGTTGTGAGCTTTCTTTGACAACAAAAGGATAACTCAAAGTCAGGAACCTTGACTCTAGATGTGTTCAGTCGTCATGTCCTCATTTGGTACTAAGGCTGTTCAAGACGTAAATGTGTTTCAGATGACGTCCCGATATGGTATGACCCAACCAGAGTAGAGTGTGTGTGTTACACGGTCCTCATATTGTTGGTTGGCAGATATTGTACAGTTTTAACAATTTTTATAGAGTTTTACATAAAAAGCCCAGATCCACATATGAATTATCTTTCCTAACATCTGTGGTCAATGCAGCCCTTGACCTCAGCAATGAGTCTCACCCCAAAGGCGATTATGATAGACAGGTGGTAGGAATATATTGTGACTGAACTGAGTATGATCATTAGTTTACTAAATAGATATGATCTATATTATAAAACACAATATTTCTGACATGTTATTGTTGTATTTCGTTGCAGACACCAAGTGAAAAGATCCCAGCTCAACCTTCAGCAGACCCAGAAGTGAGACAGAGATCCACTTCATCCTTCCAACAGGTTATTACACATTTATTGTAGATCTTTTCTATTTAAATTAAATTGTTGTCTCAGTTCATTCCAATATATAAATGACATGGCTTTTTACTGTATTACAACCAACCTTTTGTGTAAAATGTTCACAATATCAAAATTCCCATAACTTGTTTCGATATCATAGCATAAACAAAATTAGCCCGACCATTTGACAGAACTAACCGCCCTCAAAATATAAAATTAATCTTTATTCTCTCTAATGCCTATGTTTTTGTATTTTTGGGGCAATGGTTTTGCCTATTTAACATATTTCTTATCAATTTGCGTGATTTAATTTATATGGCAGTTGATCCATTTACATTACTTTTAAGGTTGTGAGCTTTCTTTGACAACAAAATGATAACTCAAAGTCAGTAACCTTGAATCTAGATGTGTTCAGTCGTCAAGTCCTCATTTGGTAATTAGGCTGTTCAAGACATAATTGTCTTTCAGATGACGTCCCGATATGGTATGACCCAACCAGAGTAGAGTGTGTGTGTTACACGGTCCTCATATTGTTGGTTGGTAGATATTGTACAGTTTTAACAATTTTTATAGAGTTTTACATAAAAAGCCCAGATCCATATATGAATTATCTTTCCTAACATCTGTGGTCAATGCAGCCCTTGACCTCAGCAATGAGTCTCACCCCAAAGGCGATTATGATAGACAGGTGGTAGGAATATATTGTGACCGAACTGAGTATGATCATTAGTTTACGAAATAGATATGATCTATATTATAAAACACAATATTTCTGACATGTTATTGTTGTATTTCGTTGCAGACACCAAGTGACAAGATCCCAGCTCAACCTTCAGCTGACCCAGAAGTGAGACAGAGATCCACTTCATCCTTCCAACAGGTTATTACATATTTATTGTAGATCTTTTCTATTTAAATTAAATTGTTGTCTCAGTTCATTCCAATATATAAATGACATGGCTTTTTACTGTATTACAACCAACCTTTTGTGTAAAATTTTCACAATATCAAAATTCCCATAACTTCTTTCGATATCATAGCATAAACAAAATTAGCCCGACCATTTGACAGAACTAACCACCCCTCAAAACATAAAATTAATCTTTATTCTCTCTAATGCCTATGTTTTTGTATTTTTGGGGCAATGTTTTTGCACATTTAACATATTTCTTATCAATTTGAGTGATTTAATTTATATGGCAGTTGATCCATTTACATTACTTTTAAGGTTGTGAGCTTTCTTTGACAACAAATTGATAACTCAAAGTCAGGAACCTTGATTCCAGATGTGTTCAGTCGTCAAGTCCTCATTTGGTAATTAGGCTGTTCAAGATGTAAATGTGTTTCAGATTACGTCCCGATATGGTATGACCCAACCAGAGTAGAGTGTGTGTGTTACACGGTCCTCATATTGTTGGTTAGCAGATATTGTACAGTTTTAACCATTTTTATAGAGTCTTTCATAAAAAGCCCAGATTCATATATTAATTATCTTTCCTAACATCTGTGGTCAATGCAGCCCTTGACCTCAGCAATGAGTCTCACCCCAAAGGCGATTATGATAGACAGGTGGTAGGAATATATTGTGACTGAACTGAGTATGATCATTAGTTTACGAAATAGATATGATCTATATTATAAAACACAATATTTCTGACATGTTATTGTTGTATTTCGTTGCAGACACCAAGTGACAAGATCCCAGCTCAACCTTCAGCAGACCCAGAAGTAAGACAGAGATCCACTTCATCCTTCCAACAGGTTATTACACATTTATTGTAGATCTTTTCTATTTAAATTAAATTGTTGTGTCAGTTCATTCCAATATATAAATGACATGGCTTTTTACTGTATTACAACCAACCTTTTGTGTAAAATGTTCACAAAATCAACATTCCCATAACTTGTTTCGATATCATAGTGTAAACAAAATTAGCCCGACCATTTGACAAAACTAACCGCCCTCAAAATATACAATTAATCTTTCTTCTCTCTAATGCCTATGTTTTTGTATTTTTGGGGCAATGTTTTTGCCCATTTAACATATTTCTTATCAATTTGCGTGATTTAATTTATATGGCAGTTGATCCATTTACATTACTTTTAAGGTTGTGAGCTTTCTTTGACAACAAAATGATAACTCAAAGTCAGGAACCTTGACTCTAGATGTGTTCAGTCGTCAAGTCCTCATTTGGTAATTAGGCTGTTCAAGACGTAATTGCCTTTCAGATTACGTCCCGATATGGTATGACCCAACCAGAGTAGAGTGTGTGTGTTACACGGTCCTCATATTGTTGGTTGGCAGATATTGTACAGTTTTAACAATTTTTATAGAGTTTTACATAAAAAGCCCAGATCCATATATGAATTATCTTTCCTAACATCTGTGGTCAATGCAGCCCTTGACCTCAGCAATGAGTCTCACCCCAAAGGCAATTATGATAGACAGGTGGTAGGAATATATTGTGACCGAACTGAGTATGATCATTAGTTTACGAAGTAGATATGATCTATATTATAAAACGCAATATTTCTGACATGTTATTGTTGTATTTCGTTGCAGACACCAAGTGACAAGATCCCAGCTCAACCTTCAGCAGACCCAGAAGTGAGACAGAGATCCACTTCATCCTTCCAACAGGTTATTACATATTTATTGTAGATCTTTTCTATTTAAATTAAATTGTTGTCTCAGTTCATTCCAAAATATGAATTAAATGGCTTTTTACTGTATTATAACCAACCTTTTGTGTAAAATGTTCACAAAATCAACATTCCCATAACTTGTTTCGATATCTTAGTGTAAACAAAATTAGCCCGACCATTTGACAGAACTAACCGCCCCTCAAAATATAAAAATAATCTTTATTCTTTCTAATGCCTATGTTTTTGTATTTTTGGGGCAATGTTTTTGCCCATTTAACATATTTCTTATCAATTTGCGTGATTTAATTTATATGGCAGTTGATCCATTTACATTACTTTTAAGGTTGTGAGCTTTCTTTGACAACAAAAGGATAACTCAAAGTCAGGAACCTTGACTCTAGATGTGTTCAGTCGTCATGTCCTCATTTGGTACTAAGGCTGTTCAAGACGTAAATGTGTTTCAGATGACGTCCCGATATGGTATGACCCAACCAGAGTAGAGTGTGTGTGTTACACGGTCCTCATATTGTTGGTTGGCAGATATTGTACAGTTTTAACAATTTTTATAGAGTTTTACATAAAAAGCCCAGATCCACATATGAATTATCTTTCCTAACATCTGTGGTCAATGCAGCCCTTGACCTTAGCAATGAGTCTCACCCCAAAGGCGATTATGATAGACAGGTGGTAGGAATATATTGTGACTGAACTGAGTATGATCATTAGTTTACTAAATAGATATGATCTATATTATAAAACACAATATTTCTGACATGTTATTGTTGTATTTCGTTGCAGACACCAAGTGACAAGATCCCAGCTCAACCTTCAGCAGACCCAGAAGTGAGACAGAGATCCACTTCATCCTTCCAACAGGTTATTACATATTTATTGTAGATCTTTTCTATTTAAATTAAATTGTTGTCTCAGTTCATTCCAAAATATGAATTAAATGGCTTTTTACTGTATTATAACCAACCTTTTGTGTAAAATGTTCACAAAATCAACATTCCCATAACTTGTTTAGATATCTTAGTGTAAACAAAATTAGCCCGACCATTTGACAGAACTAACCGCCCCTCAAAATATAAAAATAATCTTTATTCTCTCTAATGCCTATGTTTTAGTATTTTTGGGGCAATGTTTTTGCCCATTTAACATATTTCTTATCAATTTGCGTGATTTAATTTATATGGCAGTTGATCCATTTACATTACTTTTAAGGTTGTGAGCTTTCTTTGACAACAAAAGGATAACTCAAAGTCAGGAACCTTGACTCTAGATGTGTTCAGTCGTCATGTCCTCATTTGGTACTAAGGCTGTTCAAGACGTAAATGTGTTTCAGATGACGTCCCGATATGGTATGACCCAACCAGAGTAGAGTGTGTGTGTTACACGGTCCTCATATTGTTGGTTGGCAGATATTGTACAGTTTTAACAATTTTTATAGAGTTTTACATAAAAAGCCCAGATCCACATATGAATTATCTTTCATTTACATTACATTTACATTTTAGTCATTTAGCAGACACTCTTATCCAGAGCGACTTACAGTTAGTGAGTACATACATAATTTTTTTTATACTGGCCCCCCATGGGAATCGAACCCACAATCCTGGCATTGCAAACGCCATGCTCTACCAATTGAGCTACATCCCTGCCGGTCATTCCCTCCCCTACCCTGGACGACGCTGAACCAATTGTGCGCCGCCCCATGGGTCTCTTCCTAACATCTGTGGTCAATGCAGCCCTTGACCTCAGCAATGAGTGTCACCCCAAAGGCGATTATGATAGACAGGTGGTAGGAATATATTGTGACTGAACTGAGTATGATCATTAGTTTACTAAATAGATATGATCTATATTATAAAACACAATATTTCTGACATGTTATTGTTGTATTTCGTTGCAGACACCAAGTGACAAGATCCCAGCTCAACCTTCAGCAGACCCAGAAGTGAGACAGAGATCCACTTCATCCTTCCAACAGGTTATTACACATTTATTGTAGATCTTTTCTATTTAAATTAAATTGTTGTCTCAGTTCATTCCAATATATAAATGACATGGCTTTTTACTGTATTACAACCAACCTTTTGTGTAAAATGTTCACAATATCAAAATTCCCATAACTTGTTTCGATATCATAGCATAAACAAAATTAGCCCGACCATTTGACAGAACTAACCGCCCTCAAAATATAAAATTAATCTTTATTCTCTCTAATGCCTATGTTTTTGTATTTTTGGGGCAATGTTTTTGCCCATTTAACATATTTCTTATCAATTTGCGTGATTTAATTGATATGGCAGTTGATCCATTTACGTTACTTTTAAGGTGGTGAGCTTTCTTTGACAACAAAAGGATAACTCAAAGTCAGGAACCTTGATTCCAAATGTGTTCAGTCGTCAAGTCCTCATTTGGTAATTAGGCTGTTCAAGACGTAAATGTGTTTCAGATTACGTCCCGATATGGTATGACCCAACCAGAGTAGAGTGTGTGTGTTACACGGTCCTCATATTGTTGGTTAGCAGATATTGTACAGCTTTATCCATTTTTATAGAGTCTTGGATAAAAAGCCCAGATCCATATATGAATTATCTTTCCTAACATCTGTGGTCAATGCAGCCCTTGACCTCAGCAATGAGTCTCACCCCAAAGGCGATTATGATAGACAGGTGGTAGGAATATATTGTGACTGAACTGAATATGATCATTAGTTTACTAAATAGATATGATCTATATTATAAAACACAATATTTCTGACATGTTATTGTTGTATTTCGTTGCAGACACCAAGTGACAAGATCCCAGCTCAACCTTCAGCAGACCCAGAAGTGAGACAGAGATCCACTTCATCCTTCCAACAGGTTATTACACATTTATTGTAGATCTTTTATATTTAAATTAAATTGTTGTCTCAGTTCATTCCAAAATATGAATTAAATGGCTTTTTACTGTATTACAACCAACCTTTTGTGTAAAATGTTCACAATATCAAAATTCCCATAACTTCTTTCGATATCATAGCATAAACAAAATTAGCCCGACCATTTGACAGAACTAACCGCCCCTCAAAACATAAAATTAATCTTTATTCTCTCTAATGCCTATGTTTTTGTATTTTTGGGGCAATGTTTTTGCCCATTTAACATATTTCTTATCAATTTGCGTGATTTAATTCATATGGCAGTTGATCCATTTACATTACATTTAAGGTTGTGAGCTTTCTTTGACAACAAAAGGATAACTCAAAGTCAGGAACCTTGATTCCAGATGTGTTCAGTCGTCAAGTCCTCATTTGGTAATTAGGCTGTTCAAGACGTAAATGTGTTTCAGATTACGTCCCGATATGGTATGACCCAACCAGAGTAGAGTGTGTGTGTTACACGGTCCTCATATTGTTGGTTAGCAGATATTGTACAGTTTTAACCATTTTTATAAAGTATTGCATAAAAAGCCCAGATCCATATATTAATTAGCTTTCCTAACATCTGTGGTCAATGCAGCCCTTGACCTCAGCAATGAGTCTCACCCCAAAGGCGATTATGATAGACAGGTGGTAGGAATATATTGTGACTGAACTTTAATATGATCATTAGTTTACTAAATAGATATGATCTATATTATAAAACACAATATTTCTGAAATGTTATTGTTGTATTTCGTTGCAGACACCAAGTGACAAGATCCCAGCTCAACCTTCAGCAGACCCAGAAGTGAGACAGAGATCCACTTCATCCTTCCAACAGGTTATTACACATTTATTGTAGATATTTTCTATTTAAATTAAATTGTTGTCTCAGTTCATTCCAAAATATGAATTAAATGGCTTTTTACTGTATTACAACCAACCTTTTGTGTAAAATGTTCACAAAATCAACATTCCCATAACTTGTTTCGATATCATAACGTAAACAAAATTAGCCCGACCATTTGACAGAACTAACCGCCCCTCAAAACATAAAATTAATCTTTATTCTCTCTAATGCCTATGTTTTTGTATTTTTGGGGCAATGTTTTTGCCCATTTAACATATTTCTTATCAATTTGCGTGATTTAATTTATATGGCAGTTGATCCATTTACATTACTTTTAAGGTTGTGAGCTTTCTTTGACAACAAAAGGATAACTCAAAGTCAGGAACCTTGACTCTAGATGTGTTCAGTCGTCAAGTCCTCATTTGGTACTAAGGCTGTTCAAGACGTAAATGTGTTTCAGATGACGTCCCGATATGGTATGACCCAACCAGAGTAGAGTGTGTGTGTTACACGGTCCTCATATTGTTGGTTAGCAGATATTGTACAGTTTTAACCATTTCTATAGAGTCTTGCTTAAAAACCCCAGATCCACATATTCATTTTTTCATTTATATGTCATCTATAAAACAGTATTGTCAATTTCTTAACCCAAATTATTTTCACATACTGTATAATGTATAATATCCTAATTTACTGTTACGGTACTGTGTTCTTCATAATTTCATTCAAGGCAAGCAAGTCCAGTGGAATTGTACCCTTCCAGTGTCCTATTGCAAAGCAGGTAAGAAAGCTGCATTCTTGTCATTAGATAAAATAGTTCATGTTCTTTGTTAACACATTGTGGTATTTTTGATGTGAGGAAACATTGTAGAAATTTGTACAGCTTAGAAAAAAACGCCATCTGCAAAATCTGAGGCGCCGTCATGATCGTTGTGAGGATCGTTATGAGAAGAGATAGCTGAGAGACAGAGGTCTTTCAATCAGTTTACTAGAATACATTTTTCTGTGAGTATGTAGGTGTTATGCACAATGTGATGGTACTGTAGGGAGTATGATACCCTAGGTATTAATACATGTATAAAGTTATTGACAGAATTAGATGCTTTTTTTTCTCCATTTTCCTTCAGACCTTGATGAATCTTCGGATGCTGCAGACTATCTTCCAGTCTCATGTGGCAATTCCTCGGATGCTTCTATTATAAGTACTACAAGTTCTTGTAGTAAGGAATATAAAACCACAGAAAAGAATCTCCACCACAAATTGTCAGAGAACACACCATTAGGGAATGTTACAGCACACAGTGGGGATAGTACCACCAGTTCAGAGAAGCCAAGAACATTAAGTTATTCAAAGATGCGCAGCAATCCTTGTACTTCAGTAATAAGCTGCAGTGCCAATTCATCAGAGAACACATCACACCAGAAAAGCTCCATAAATGTCACACCTTTGTCAATAACAGCAAAAGGAAGCAAGTACAACAAGAAGCAATTTTGTCTTTATTGTAAAAAGGCCAATTATAAATTGGCAAGACACCTCGAATCCATCCACAGTGAAAAGCCTGATGTTGCAATGGCTTTCAGTTTTAATAAAGGATCCCGCAAAAGAAGAGAGTTGTTACGCTCTCTTAAGAAGAGATGAAACTTTGACCATAATACTGAAGTGGCAAGCTGTGGCACTGGAGAGATGGTTGCCTGTAAAATACCTAGTAATGCAAAACCATCTGATGACTACCGTCACTGCAAATTTTGCGAAGGACTGTATGCAATAAATTCCCTATGGAGACATGTGAGAAACTGCCCGAAAAAGTCTGTTGAGGGAGAGCCTCAAGTTGGGCGAAAACGGATTCAACTGCACTTACCAAGACCTGACTCAGTTAAGGAAACTGTTTGGAAGATTGCTTGTGAAATGAACCAGGATGACGTTTCCTCGGTTGTAAGGAGTGAAACTGAATTCCTTTGTATCGGCGAGTCACTGTTGAATTCCAGGAAACCATATGAGAGAAGGAATGACTACATACGGCAAAAAATTAGAGAGATGGCAAGACTATTGATAACGGCAAGGGCTATAACACCTTTGAAGAGCACCGAAGTCCTTGTTATGCCCTGTAACTTTCCCCATGTGATACAGGCAGTAAGATATGTTGCTGGTTATGATGTCGAAAGCAACTCGTATAAAATCCCATCATTGGCTTTGAAATTGGGACACAGTTTAGCCAAAGTTGCAGGCATTATTCAATGCAATGCCATCATTGCAAATCGCCCTGCTGTTGCAGAGTCTGCAAAGCAATTTGCCACTTTACATCAGAAAAAGTGGACAGAGTCCATTTCAGCTGCCGCATTGGGTACACTTCAACAAGCCAAATGGAATAAACCACAGGTTTTACCCTTTACAGAGGATGTGTCGGTGCTGCACACGTTTCTTGCTACTGAGCGTGCTAAGTGTATGAAGGACCTTGAGGAAGAACCCAACAGCAAAAGCTTTGGAAATCTTGCTAAAGTGACTTTGACGCAGGTAGTACTATTTAACAGAAGGAGGGAAGGGGAAGTTTCAAAAATGGAGCTTCAGTCTTTCACATCCAGGGATCTTACGGAGCTGAATCCAGACATTGTGAGGGGCCTTACTGACTTCGAGAGGAAGCTTGCAGAGCACTTTGAGAGAGTTGAGATTCGAGGTAAAAGGTCAAGAAAGGTACAGTGCTTCTAACCCCTGACATGATCACTGCTATGGACCTCCTCTTGATAAGCAGAAAAGAGTGTCAAGTCCACAAAGAAAATGTGTACATGTTTGCACGGCCATGTGTCCTTTCCCATTACAGAGGCTCCGACTGCTTTCGCAAGTATGCAAACAATGTGGTGCAAAGAACCCAGAGGCACTCACCTCAACAAGATTGCGGAAACAAGTCGCCACTTTGTCCACACTACTAAACCTCAAAGAAAATGAAATGGATCAACTTGCCACCTTTCTAGGACATGACATCCGTGTCCATAGAGAATTCTATCGGCTTCCAGAGAGTACCCTGCAGCTCGCAAAAGTCAGCAAACTGTTGATAGCAATCGAAAAAGGAAGACTGCCTTACCTGCAGGGGAAAGGGCTGGATGACATTGAGGTCAATCCTGAAGGTAACATTTTGTTTGAAATATAGTTTTTAGCCACTTCAAATATAACTATTATAAGTGTTGTTAGTCCTTAATTTAAATAATTGGCCGTAAATGTTTTTTACCCAACCAGATGAAGTAGAAATGAGTGATGATGATTCCAGTGAAGAAACCATTGCTGACCTACATCAATGCAAAGGTATCCTGACTTGCATATATGTGGTAATATCTTTAAGTTATGTCACATAAATGCACATTTCTGTGGGGATTATCGAAATGATCCTCTATCTGTTTTTAAACAATCACATTGGTGGTGATAAGTAATTCCACATTTATGGATTTGCAATCAGTTTATGTTTATATCTCAAATATCAGTTAATATCTAATGTAGAATTGCATATTGCCTGACATTGAGGTTGTTTACAGTGAATAATACAAGCAAGCAAACATATTGTCATGAAGCTCATAGAACATAAATACATTCATTATTACTTTGCAAAGGCTCAACAACAGAGACTTCTAGGGACCAGACACTTCTGAGGCAAACACCAGAGTCAACCACCCTGGACAACATGGAGGGCACTTCTGAGTCAACCACCCTGGACAACATGGAGGGCTCTCCTGAGTCAACCACCTTGGATAACGTACACATGAGCAACACACAACCAAGACATGGTAAAATAGTCACATCCCAAGCATCCTCAAAGTGCTCCAAAGGAAAGCAAGGTTAGTAAGCATTTTGTATTCACATGTATTGATAACATCATATAACTACTAACTAGAATGCTTTGTATCATATCCTCCATTTGTCACTTTAGCAGAGCTCATTGTTAATCAGTTGTATTTTGTTTCCATTTATGAAAGCTGTGAAGGTGAGAAGCAAGTGGACAGGTGATGAAGTGAAAGCTGTTGAGTGGCATTTGCTTAATTTCATAACAAGCTGCAGAATACCAGGTGAAAAGGACTGTGACTCCTGCCTCCAAGCAGAGCCAGTAGCTCTGAAAGACAGAGACTGGGGTTGCTATCAAATACTACATCCACAACAGAAATGTAGCATTAAAAAGGAAGATGAATAGATAGAACTAGAGCATGCCAACTGTAGCTCAGGTACCATTCAATTCCAATTTCAATCAGCTTCTCCTCAGATAGTGTTAATATCTGTGGGTTTCATGTTCATATTATTTTATTTTCCTTAAATGATTTATATTGTTGGTTCTTGTACAAACATGCCACATAGGCTCGACTGTAGATCCCACATGTTTGTATGTTTATGTATAATTGAGGGCTATTAATGAGCATATGTTTGCCACTAATGGTCACATTTTTTTGGGATAACAGTTGATGATATAGGTTAATACTCTGCTCTCATTGACAGGGAAAAGAGATAAACAGTACTTAAAGGGATTGTTATTGTTCCCAAGTTTTCAGAAGCACTTTGTTCTTAACCACAAGTTGTTGAATGTGGCAAGGTGTTTAAATTACTGTTAAACTATTACCATTTCAATGGGTGCTTGTAACAGGCCTTGTGTATGGTAACGTGCACTATGTAACTATGATGTAAATCCCTATGTTATTTAGACAGGTTAGCTGAATGTACACTGTCATGTTTCATAGAAGCTGGATGCTTTAATAGAGAGTTTCTCATTCATTTCAAACATGCCATTTCTACTGCCTTGTGCATAGCAGGGAAGGAGGCAAAGTGTAGGTGGTCTATTCTGGGTGTTCAATTGATTTGTTAATTTGCATATTTTCGCTGGCACTCAATAAAAGTAAGGCATAAAGTGTTCCCTCTTTTTTTACATGAATATTGACTGCAAATGTATTGTTATAAATAACAATAATACGACTTAAACAGTAGACTGAGAATATATTATATTTATGAGCTATGTGAACATGGATAGGCATTTCTGTTGAAGGTTACCTATCTGGTGAGCATGATTATTATAATAATTTTTTTAAAGCTTTAGTTAAGTATTGTACACCTATGATTCTTATGCAGACATTTCAACATGTAACCGGAACCACGTTCAAATACAGACCCTATTTACAGGTTCTTCATAAGTCACATAAACCTGAAAATCAGTGTGTATCTATGGGCTGCTGTTGCTATGGGCCTTATATGTCACATGAACCCGAAAAAGTCCTCATATATACTATTAAAATCAGGTCTGAACAAAATATAGCCCTAGACAAAATCTCAACAGATGGATGTATTCCTAGAATCATGGGACCAAACTATTCTGATTCCCAGGTCTCTTGGACCTTGGGAAAGGCATGTCCCAATATGTCACATTTTTGTCATAAGTCCTGATATTGTCTATAAACACGTATGTGTGTGTGTGTGTGTGTGTGTGTGTGTGTGTGTGTGCATGTGTGTGCACTCCCCAGATGTGGAGATGTAATCTCTATCCTGATTGCCGAGTCACTTTTACCCCTACCTACATGTACATATTACCTCAATTACCTGGTACCCCTGCACATTTTTTATTTTATTTTATTTCACCTTTATTTAACCAGGTAAGCCAGTTGAGAACAAGTTCTCATTTACAACTGTGACCTGGCCAAGATAAAGCAAAGCAGTGCAATAAAAATAAAAAAAACACAGAGTTACATATGGGGTAAAACAAAACATACAGTCAAAAAATACAACAGAAAATATATATACAGTGTGTGCAAATGTAGTAAGTTATGGAGGTAAGGCAATAAATAGGCCATAGTGCAAAATAATTACAATTTAGTATTAACACTGGAGTGATAGATGTGCAGAAGATGATGTGCAAATAGAGATACTGGGGTGCAAATGAGCAAAATAAATAACAATATTGGGATGAGGTAGTTGGGTGGGCTAATTAAAGATGGGCTGTGTACAGGTGCAGTGATCGGTAAGCTGCTCTGACAACTGACGCTTAAAGTTAGTGAGGGAGATAAGTCTCCAGCTTCAGAGATTTTTGCAGTTCGTTCCAGTCATTAGCAGCAGAGAACTGGAAGGAATGGCGGCCAAAGGAGGTGTTGGCTTTTGGGGATGACCAGTGAGATATACCTGCTGGAGCACATACTACGGGTGGGTGTTGCTATGGTGACCAATGAGCTAAGATAAGGTGGGGATTTGCCTAGCAGAGATTTATAGATGACCTGGAGCCAGTGGGATTGGCGACGAACATGTAGTGAGGGCCAGCCAACAAGAGCGTACAGGTCACAATGGTGGGTAGTATATGGGGCTTTGGTGACAAAACGGATGGCACTGTGATAGACTACATCCAATTTGCTGAGTAGAGTGTTGGAAGCTATTTTGCAAATGACATCGCCAAAGTCAAGGATCGGTAGGATAGTCAGTTTTACGAGGGCATGTTTGGCAGCATGAGTGAAGGAGGCTTTGTTGTGAAATAGGAAGCCGATTCTAGATTTAACTTTGGATTGGAGATGCTTAATGTGAGTCTGGAAGGAGAGTTTTACGATCTAACCAGACACCTACAGTGGGGATAACAACTATTTGATACACTGCCGATTTTGCAGGTTTTCCTACTTACAAAGCTTGTAGAGGTCTGTCATTTTTATCATAGGTACACTTCAACTGTGAGAGACGGAATCTAAAACAAAAATCCAGAAAATCACATTGTATGATTTTAAAGTAATTAATTGGCATTTTATTGCATGACATAAGTATTTGATCACCTACCAACCAGTAAGAATTCCGGCTCTCACAGACCTGTTAGTTTTTCTTTAAGAAGCTCTCCTGTTCTCCACTCATTACCTGTATTAACTGCACCTGTTTGAACTCGTTACCTGTATAAAAGACACCTGTCCACACACTCAATCAAACAGACTCCAACCTCTCCACAATGGCCAAGACCAGAGAGCTGTGTAAGGACATCAGGGATACAATTGTAGACCTGCACAAGGCTGGGATGGGCTACAGGACAATATGCAAGCAGCTTGGTGAGAAGGCAACAACTGTTGGTGCAATTATTAGAAAATGGAAGAAGTTCAAGATGACGGTCAATCACCCTCGGTCTGGGGCTCCATGCAAGATCTCACCTCGTGGGGCATCAATGATCATGAGGAAGGTGAGGGATCAGCCCAGAACTACACGGCAGGACCTGGTCAATGACCTGAAGAGAGCTGGGACCAGTCTCAAAGAAAACCATTAGTAACACACTACGCCGTCATGGATTAAAATCCTGCAGCGCACGCAAGGTCCCCCTGCTCAAGCCAGCACATGTCCAGGCCCGTCTGAAGTTTGCCAATGACCATCTGGATGATCCAGAGGAGGAATGGGAGAAGGTCATGTGGTCTGATGAGACAAAAATAGAGCTTTTTGGTCTAAACTCCACTCGCTGTGTTTGGAGGAAGAAGGAGGATGAGTACAACCCCAAGAACACCATCCCAACCGTGAAGCATGGAGGTGGAAACATCATTCTTTGGGGATGCTTTTCTGCAAAGGGGACAGGTCGACTGCACTGTATTGAGGGGAGGATGGATGGGGCCATGTATCGCAAGATCTTGGCCAACAACCTCCTTCCCTCAGTAAGAGCATTGAAGATGGGTCGTGGCTGGGTCTTCCAGCATGACAACGACCCGAAACACAGAGCCAGGGCAACTAAGGAGTGGCTCCGTATGAAGCATCTCAAGGTCCTGGAGTGGCCTAGCCAGTCTCCAGACCTGAACCCAATAGAACATCTTTGGAGGGAGCTGAAAGTCCGTATTGCCCAGCGACAGCCCCGAAACCTGAAGGATCTGGAGAAGGTCTGTATGGAGGAGTGGGCCAAAATCCCTGCTGCAGTGTGTGCAAACCTGGTCAAGACCTACAGGAAACATTTGATCTCTGTAATTGCAAACAAAGGTTTCTGTACCAAATATTAAGTTCTGCTTTTCTGATGTATCAAATACTTATGTCATGCATTAAAATGCAAATTAATTACTTTAAAATCATACAATGTGATTTTCTGGATTTTTGTTTTAGATTCCGTCTCTCACAGTTGAAGTGTACCTATGATAAAAATGACAGACCTCTACATGCTTTGTAAGTAGGAAAACCTGCAAAATCGGCAGTGTATCAAATACTTGTTCTCCCCACTGTAGGTGTTTGTAGTTGTCCACATATTCTAAGTCAGATCCGTCGAGAGTAGTGATTCTAGTCGGGTGGGCGGGTGCAAGCAGCGTTCGATTGAAGAGCATGCATTTAGTTTTACTAGTGTTTAAGAGCAGTTGGAGGCTACTGAAGGAGTGTTGTATGGAATTGAAGCTCGTTTGGAGGTTTGTTAACACAGTGTCCAATGAAGGGCCAGATGTATACAAAATGGTGTCGTCTGCGTAGAGGTGGATCTGAGAGTCACCAGCAGCAAGAGCGACATCATTGATATACACAGAGAATAGAGTCGGCCCGAGAATTGAACCCTGTGGCACCCCCATAGAGACTGCCAGAGGTCCAGACAACAGGCCCTCCGATTTGACACATTGAACTCTATCTGAGAAGTAGTTGGTGAACCAGGCGAGGCAGTCATTTGAGAAACCAAGGCTATTTAGTCTGCCAATAAGAATGCGGTGGTTGACAGAGTCGAAAGCCTTGGCCAGGTCGATGAAGACGGCTGCACAGTACTGTCTATTATCGATCGCGGTTATAATATCGTTTAGGACCTTGAGCGTGGCTGAGGTGCACCCGTGACCAGCTCGGAAACCAGATTGCATAGCGGAGAAGGTACGGTGGGATTCGAAATGGTCGGTGATCTGTTTGTTAACTTGGCTTTCAAATACTTTCGAAAGGGAGGGCAGGATGGATATAGGTCTGTAACAGTTTGGATCTAGAGTGTCACCCCCTTTGAAGAGGGGGATGACCGCGGCAGCTTTCCAATCTCTGGGGATCTCAGACGATACGAAAGAGAGGTTGAACAGGCTAGTAATAGGGGTTGCGACAATTTCGGTGGCTAATTTTAGAAAGAAAGTTGCAGTGGAGTGAGCAAGTTGCAGTGGAGGGTGCAGAGCTGGTGGCCGGGGTAGGGGTAGCCAGGTGGAAAGCATGGCCAGCCATAGCAAAATGCTTGTTGAAATGTTCGATTATCGTAGATTTATCAATTGATATTGTTTAGTAATACCACTGTGGACATGTTTCTACAACCTTCTGAGTTCATATAGTTTAGTAATACCACTGTGGACATGTTTCTACAACCTTCTGAGTTCATATAGTTTAGTAATACCACTGTGGACATGTTTCTACAACCTTCTGAGTTAATATAGTTTAGTAATACCACTGTGGACATGTTTCTACAACCTTCTGAGTTCATATAGTTTAGTAATACCACTGTGGACATGTTTCTACTACCTGAGTTCATATAGTTTAGTAATACCACTGTGGCCATGTTTCTACAACCTGCTGAGTTCATATAGTTTAGTAATACCACTGTGGACATGTTTCTACAACCTTCTGAGTTAATATAGTTTAGTAATACCACTGTGGACATGTTATCCATTCCAGAGGCTACTACCACTCAGAGAGCAGAGTATTCTGTTCCCAGCTGTCTGTCTATGAACAGTATTAACATCTACAATCTCTCTCTCCTTTATCTCTATAGTGGAAGGTCTACTCTGCCAGAGGATCAGTATTAACATCTACAATCTATCTCTCTCCTTTATCTCTGTAGTGGAAGGTCTACTCTGTTAGAGGATAAGTATTAACATCTACAATCTCTCTCTCTCCTTTATCTCTGTAGTGGAAGGTCTACTCTGCCATAGGATCAGTATTAACATCTACAATCTCTCTCTCTCTCTCCTTTATCTCTGTAGTGGAAGGTCTACTCTGCCAGAGGATCAGTATTAACATCTACAATCTCTCTCTCCTTTATCTCTGTAGTGGAAGGTCTACTCTGCCAGAGGATCAGTATTAACATCTACAATCTCTCCTTTATCTCTGTAGTGGATGGTCTACTCTGTTAGAGGATCAGTATTAACATCTACAATCTCTCTCTCCTTTATCTCTGTAGTGGAAGGTCTACTCTGCCAGAGGATCAGTATTAACATCTACAATCTCTCTCTCTCTCCTTTATCTCTGTAGTGGAAGGTCTACTCTGTTAGAGGATCAGTATAAACATCTACAATCTCTCTCTCCTTTATCTCTGTAGTGGAAGGTCTACTCTGCCAGAGGATCAGTATTAACATCTACAATCTCTCTCTCCTTTATCTCTGTAGTGGAAGGTCTACTCTGTTAGAGGATCAGTATTAACATCTACAATCTCTCTCTCTCTCCTTTATCTCTGTAGTGGAAGGTCTACTCTGTTAGAGGATCAGTATTAACATCTACAATCTCTCTCTCCTTTATCTCTGTAGTGGAAGGTCTACTCTGTTAGAGGATCAGTATTAACGTCTACAATCTCTCTCTCCTTTATCTCTGTAGTGGATGGTCTACTCTGCCAGATGATCAGTCCAGGTGTGCAGTGTGTCAGCAGGTGCTGAGGGATCCAGTCTCTATCACCTGTGGACACAGGTTCTGCAGACAGTGCATCACCAGTTACTGGGAGAAACCTGCTCCTTCAGGAGACTATGACTGTCCTCAGTGTAGAAAGAGATCCAGAACACGCCCTGTACTACAGCAGCTGAGTCAACCCAATAAAACAAGAGGCTCTGAAAACAGTAAGACCACTTGCACACGTGGGCCAAGTCAATACCTTAATATGATTTACAGTAGTTAACTACAATATTATGAGATAATAGAAGTTACTGTAGTTGTGGAAGGCCCACTTGTCATCCTGTCAATGAATGTTTCTGATACACATCATTTTTCCTCTTCCCTTGTAGTGGATGACAGCCTGCAGAGAGCTATAGTAAACCATAAAGACAGTCTGAAAAGGAGGTATGAATGTGTGATAGAAGGTATGGAAATAGCAGGGAACCAAACTCCCCTCAACAGGATTTACACAGAGCTCTACATCACAGAGGGAGAGAGTGAAGGGGTTAACAATGAACATGAGGTGTGGCAGCTAGAGACAGCATCCAGGACACCAACCTCACATGACACAGCAATCCACTGCAATGACATCTTTAAACCCTTACCAGGCCAAGAGAGAAGCATCAGAACTGTGCTGACGAAGGGCATCGCTGGCATCGGAAAAACAGTCTCTGTGCAGAAGTTCATCCTAGACTGGGCTGAAGAGAAGGCGAACCAAGATGTGGATATCATATTTGTGCTTCCTTTCCGGGAGCTGAACTTGATTAAAGATCTCCAGTACAGTCTTCTCAGACTTTTAAATGGCTTCCACACAGAACTAGACATAGGCAATGCAAAGAAACTCACTGCCTGCAAAGCTATGTTCATCTTTGATGGTTTGGATGAAAGCAGACTTCCATTGGATTTCCAGCACAATGAAAAGGTGTCTGATGTCTCCCAGACATCGTCTGTCGATGTTCTGCTGACAAACCTCATCGAGGGGAATCTGCTTCCCTCTGCTCTCCTATGGATAACCTCCCGACCAGCAGCAACCAATCAGATCCCCCCTAAGTGTGTTGACCAGGTGACAGAGGTACGAGGGTTCAATGACCCACAGAAGGAGGAGTACTTCAGGAAGAGATTCAGTGATGAGGACCTGGCCAGCAGAATCATCTCACACATAAAGACATCAAGGAGCCTCCACATCATGTGCCACATGCCAGTGTTCTGTTGGATTTCTGCAACAGTCCTTGAACACATGTTGAGTACAGACAAGAGGAGAGAGATGCCCACGACTCTGACTGAGATGGCAATACACTTCCTGCTCATTCAGACCAGCCTGAAGAACCAGAAATATCATGGAAGAGATGAGATGGATCAACAGGAGCTCATGGAGTCAGATAAGGACATTCTTCTGAAGCTGGGGAAGCTGGCGTTTGAAAATCTGGAGAAGGGTAATCTCATGTTCTATGAAGAAGACCTGAAAGAGTGTGGCATTGATGTCAAAGAAGCATCAGTGTACTCAGGAGTGTGCACACAAATCTTTAAAGAAGAGTCTGTGTTATTTCAGAGAGTGGTGTACTGCTTTGTTCATCTGAGCATTCAGGAGTTTCTCTCAGCTGTCTACATGTACCATTGTTACACAACCAAGAACATGGATGCACTGAAGCCCTTCCTCAAGAGAAAGTCAAGAGCTGCATCTGAAGAGCTAACCTTGCATGAGCTGCTGAAGAGTACCGTGGATAAAGCCTTGGAGAGCAAGAACGGACACCTGGACCTCTTTGTCCGCTTCCTTCATGGCATGTCACTGGAGTCCAATCAGAAACTCCTACGAGGTCTGGTGACACAGACAGAAAGCAGTCCAGACAGCGTCCAGGAAACAATCCGATCCCTTAAGGTGATGCATAAGAAGAACATCTCCCCTGAGAGGTGCATCAATCTCTTCCACTGTCTGATAGAGATGAAAGACCATTCAGTACAGGAGGAAATCCAAGCGTACTTGAGGTCAGAGAAGAGATCCAAAAACCTCACACTTTCTCAGTGTTCAGCACTGGCCTACATGCTACAGATATCAGAGGAGGTTCTGGATGTGTTTGACCTGAAGGTATACAAGACATCAGAGGAGGGTCGTAGGAGACTGCTCCCAGCTGTGAGAGGCTGCAGGAAAGCTCTGTAAGTATTCATGGAAATATCCCACACCAAAATACATTGTAGTTACAGCAGCATTTTTATTGGCTGACTGGCTCTGTAAGTACTCATGTGACTATCCCTCAGACCAAACTTTACTGTATGTAAGAACAACAATATTTTCATTGGCTGACTAAACTTTCTATCAGCTGAAAAGTCTTAAACAAACAGTAATACAAACGGATCAGAAAAGTTGTAGCATTGAGACATCTATACACAGTGTTCACATTATTAGTGCAGGGGTAACAGTGTAAGCAGGAAAAGCTAAATGTAACATTTTAATACAACCTGTCCCTCATGGTATTTACTCTGTTGACAGACTCACTGGCTGTAAACTCACAGACACATCCTGTGAACTGTTGGCCTCAGTTCTCAGTTCAAACCCCTCACACCTGAGAGAGCTGGATCTGAGTAACAATGACCTGAAGGATTCAGGAGTGAAGCTGCTCTCTGCTGGACTGGGGAATCCCCACTGTAAACTGGAGACTCTGAGGTCAGTATTCCTGTAGTTGGTCAACAAGTGATAACTGTTCACCAGATCCACATGTGTTTACCAGGCACACATAGTCCACACCATATGTGTTTGGACAGTGAAGTTTACAGTTTTAAATTTGGCGCTATGCTCCATCATTTTGGATTTGAAATTGTTTCATATTAGGCAACAGTACAGAACGTACATTTTTATTTGAGGGTATTCATACATACCTGTTTTACTGTTTAGAAATGAAAGCACTTAATGTATGTAGTTCTCACATTTAAAAAAGTCATAAGTATTTGGACAAATTAATTTAGTCCAATGTTTAGTGTTTTAGTGTTTGGTCTTTGAATATTCTTTGCCTGCAGTGATTACATCAAGCTTGTGATTCTACAAACTTGTTGAATACATTTGCAGTTTGTCTTGGTTGTGTTTTGGATGATGTTTTTCCTAATAGAAACTGAATGGTGAATAATGTCCTGTCATTTTGGAGTCACTTCACTTGTATTGTCAGTAAGAATAGAAGATGTTTCTGAACACTTCTACATTCATGTGGACGCTACTATGATTATGAATAATCATGAATGAATTGTAAAGATGATAAATGAGAAAGTTACAGAGGAACAAGGATCATACCCCCTCTGTTATTGGTAATGGTGAGAGGTTAGCATGTTTTGTTGTAGCCTCTGTAACTTTCACACTCATTATTATTCATGATTCATTCATGATTTTTATTAATCATGTCATCATCAGGATTAATTTAGTAGTGTTTAGAAACATGTTATCTACTCACTTAGACAGAAAATTACTCCAGTCATCATCCACCATTCAGTTACTATCGGGCAAACATAACCCAAAACACAACTAAAACAAACTGCAAATGCAACCAACGAGTTTACAACCAAATACTAAACTTTGAACTACTTTAATACACTATAAGTGAATTGGTCAGAATACTTATGACTTCTTCAAATAGGGGGACTAGATTCATAAAGTGCTTTTATTTTTCTAAATGGTGAAACAGATATGTATTAAAATACCCTCAAATAAAAGGTGACATTATATACTGTCACCTCATATGAAACATTTGATCTCAAATCCAAAATGCTGGAGTACAGAGCCACATTTACAATGTTAGCTTCACTGTCAAAATAGATATGGTGTGGACTGTATACTCAATACAATCTAAATCTGATACCTCACTGTCTGTCTTTTAACTGATACTGCTTTTTAAACTGCTCTGGTCAGTCTACTCAAATATTTGTACTATACATGTTTCTCTCTACAATCAATATATGATCATTTCTAATAATGAAACATTCATTAATTTATTAATATAGATATGGCAGGTTTCAGGACACTGATATATCTGAATATGTTGAAAAAATATACTGCCACTATTTTCACCACCAAAGAATAGCAGTGTGGTTTTAATATGATTTGACTCTTTGCAGGCTGTCAGGCTGTCTAGTCACAGAGGAAGGCTGTGCTTCTCTGGTCTCAGCTCTGAAGTCAAACCCCTCACACCTGAGAGAGCTGGACCTAAGCTACAATCACCCAGGAGACTCAGGAGTCAGACTGCTCTCTGCTGGACTGGAGGATCCACACTGCAGACTGGAGAAACTCAAGTATGTAGAGGGTTTATGTCAATGTTCATATCAGACATGTTGGAGTTATCAGGCTAGTTAAGACAAACATTCTGACCACCAGTTGGACTAGGTTATATAAAGAATGTGTGTGTGTGTGTGTCCAGTGTGTGTGTGTGTGTGTGTGTGTATGTGTGTGTGTGTCCAGTGCGTGGGTCCTGTGTGTGTGTGTGTGTGTGTGTGTGTGTGTGTGTGTGTGTGTGTGTGTGTGTGTGTGTGTGTGTGTGTGTGTGTGTGTGTGTGTGTGTGTGTGTGTGTGTGTGTGTGTGTGTGTGTGTGTGTGTGTGTGTGTGTGTGTGTGTGTGTGAGTTCAGGTGTATCCTTCAATGACTGTGTGTTCTTCTGCTTACCGCTACAGTGTGGAACATGGTGGAGAGAACACAATGAAACCTGGACTTAGAAAATGTGAGTGTTGACTGCTGTGAAGAATATGACTAAGAATAAGTCTTAATTCAAGTGAAGTCAAAGTCAAAGACCACCATCATTACTTACTTGGTCATATTAAATATCAGCTGTAGTTCTACAGAAGCACAAATCAGGGACACCAAAGTTTACAAAGAGTTGCTTTGACAATGTGTGTGTCTGTGTGTGGCGTGTTCGTGTGACTTTAGAAATGTGTGTGTTCAGGGTGTGTGGGTGTGTAATTAATGGGAATAAGTGTGTTTTATATTACCATACAGTATAACATATGATCATTGAACAAATCTCAAGTTACCTTAACTTCTCCTTTTGATACCTAGAAACATCTACATTAAATGAATTAGTGAAAAGTGAGTTAACATTCTAATGTGAATGATGATGATTTCTAATATTGTGTCTGGTTTCATCCATCAGATGTCTGTGATCTCACACTGGACCTAAACACAGTAAACAGATTCCTCTCTCTGTCTGAGGACAACAGAAAGGTGACATGGAGGAGAGAGGAGCAGCCGTATCCTGATCACCCAGAGAGATTTGAGGACTGGAGACAGGTGCTGTGTAGAGAGGGTCTGACTGGGCGCTGTTACTGGGAGGTAGAGTGGAGTGGGGAAAGGGCTGTTATAGGAGTGATATATAAAGGAATCAGCAGGAGAGGAGGGGATAATGACTGTGGGATTGGATACAATGACAAGTCCTGGTGTCTGTTCTGCTTTGACAACCATTACTCTGCCTGGCACAATAGTAAGTCCACTCCCATAGACGTCCCCTCCTCCAGCTCCCACAGAGTAGGAGTGTATCTGGACTGGCCAGCCGGCACTCTGTCCTTCTACAGAGTCTCCTCTGACACACTGACCCACCTGAACACATTCCACTCCACATTCACTGAGCCCCTCTATCCAGGGTTTGGGGTTTATGTTGTTGACTCCTCAGTGTCCCTGTAAATAATAACCATGGTAACACTGACACACACACACACACACTAGACACACACACACACACACTGGACACACACACACTGGACACACACACACACACACTGGACACACACACACACTAGACACACACACACACACACACACTAGATTCACACACACACACACACTGGACACACACACACACTGGACACACACACACACTGGACATACACAAACACTGGACACACACACACACACATACTGAACACACACACACACTGGACACACACACTGACACACACTGGACACACAAACACATTTGATACACACACTGTACACACACACACACACACACACACTGAACAAACACACTGAACACACACACACCGGACAAACACACACTGGACACACACACACACACACACACACACACACACACACACACACACACACACACACAGGACACACCCACACTGATCACACACACACACACTGGACACACATTGGACAAACACAGCCACACACTGGACACACACACACAATGGACACACCCACACACTGGACACACACACACACTGGACACACACACACACACAATGAGAGGACACACACACACTGGACACACACACTGGACACACACACACACACACACACACTGGACAAACACACATACACACACAGGACACACACTCATACACACTGGACACACACACATACACACTGGAAACAAACACACAGGACACACACACACACACACACAGGACACACACACACACACACACTGAACACACACACTCACACACACTGGACACACACACACACACAGGACACACACACAGTACACACACACACACTGGACACACACACAAACCTGACACACACACACACACACAGGACACACACACAGGACACACACACACACTGGACACACACACACACACACTGGACACACACACTCACACACACTCGACACACACACACACACCTGACACACACACACACACACAGGACACACACACACACTGGACACACACACACACACACACCTGACAAACACACACACACAGGACACACACACACAGGACACACACACACTGGACACACACGCACACACACACTGGACACACACACACACACACACTGAACACACACACTCACACACACTGGACACTCACAAACACACACACACTTGACACACACACTGGACACACACACTTGACACACACACATACGCTGGACACACACACACTCACACTGGACCCACACACATACACACTGGACACACACACACATGACACACACACATACACACTGGACAAACACACACCTGACACACACACACACACACAGGACACACACACTGGACACACACACACACACTCTGGACACACACACACACACACGGGACACACACACACATGACACACACACACACACAGGACACACACACACACTGGACACACACACACACACACACAGACACATTGGACACACACACTCACACACACTGGACACACACACACACACCTGACACACACACACACCCAGGACACACACACAGGACACACACACACACACACTGGACACACACACACACACACACACTGGACACACACACTCACACACACTGGACACACACACTGGACACACACACTGGACACACACACTGGACACACACACATACACTGGACACACACACACTGGACACACACACACACACATACACACTGGACACACACACACACGACACACACACATACACACTGGACACACACACACCTGACACACACACACAAACATTTGAAACATTTCCATGTGTTGGATTTTGATGAAAGGAAATCCCATATAGCCTACTGGACAGGACTTTGCTATGGCATCTTCTGTTTGAGTGTCTCAGGTCAGGTCTGAGCCATGATCAGAATGTGTCTCTGTGTCTATTTCCAGCCCTGCCATTTCTACCTGTCCTGATCTAGTGTTTCCCCCCTGACCTCCTCACACCGTCTCACTGTCCATGTCTGCTTTTAGCTCCCACCTCTACTTCACTGTGTTATAATGGACCTTATGCTTGTTATGTCACCTCTGTAACCAGTTATCAAACATACTGACCTTTCTGACCCTATCCCATGGCCCTAATTTCTACAACTGAACATTTAAATTCCTCTATGAGTTTTGTTTAGTGTCCATTTACTTATCTATGTATTTGTTGTATATTGGGGTTGTGCTGCAGAGCATCATGGGGGTTTGTATGTGTTGAGATGATCACATTCCAGATAAATGGTTGAACTGATTCCTGTCTCCCGTCTCATCATTATTGAATTGTTATACAGACGTGGTTATGAAACCCACGAGACATAACAAAAGATTGGTGATGAGTAAGTCTGAATCTACAAGAACTATTCTGTCTGGAAGAAGTGGGTTTTTACAACTGTTTAAAACTGTTATTTTCTGTGGTCCAGAAAAGGCTAATTTAGCACAGTGTATTGATAGCAGAGGCAGGTGCATAGTCCAGCTAGCTAAGAAAGAGAGTTAGCATCGTCATGGACAGCAGAAAAGGACTCGAGACAGACGTCAGAGCGGGAAAACAACGTGATTAAAAAGGAGGAATATACAGTGATTAAAGGAAAGGACATTTATTCAACTGTGAAGACAAACCTTTTAATTAAATCTGCTAAATGAGCGAACTTAGGAGGAAACGTCAGTGAGTGAAGTGAATGAAGATCACATGACTGAGGAAAATATTGCTTTATTTGAGGACAATATTGAAGTGAGTGACAATCAGGAGCCTGTTGAGAAATGAACAATTATTGGAATTGTTGGAAACATTGGACAGTTTGATGAAAGTATTGAGCAGTGGAGCTCATATACAGAACGGTTTGAATATTTTGTTCTTGTAAATGACATGGATGAGGACAACATTGTGCCTACATGTTTTAGTGTAATGGGGCCAAAGACATTTAATTTACTGGGCAGTCTGCTACAGCCAGTCAGAACAGGTAATAAGACGTATGGGGATATTGTGGAGATACTTAAAGGAAATTTTTCACCAGAACCACTAGTTAATGCTGAAAGGTTCAGGTTCCACAGGAGACATCAGGAAGAGGGAGAATCAGTAACAATGTTTGCTGCTGCATTAAAGAAACTACCAGAACACTGAGTTTAATGCTGTTGTAAATGACATCATTAGAGACAGACTAGTATGTGGGCTACGGAGTGAAGCTACACAAAAGAGACTGTTGACTGAAAGTCATCTGACCTTGGCAAAGGACATTGAAATCAGTGTGTCCATGGAACTAGCTGCTAAAGAGGCTCACCCGTTGAGTTCATCAGGAACTTAGTGGGTTCATCTAACAATCCTAATCATCAGCTGATACATTTTAATCTCATACACAGGGCAAACCTTCCACCTAGAAAACATCATTTAATAGAAATCACAACCGCTCCTCTGTGTGATCTATGTAATCAAGGTGCCTTGGACTCCTTTAATCATATGTACTGGGAGTGACCAGGGGACATGTTTTGGAAAGAGGTATCCTCATACCTTGTTCCCCCAAACTGTTATTACTGAATGATAATTCACCACTGTCATTACAGCAAAGACGTATAATGTTGTCAGGTTGGACAGCAGCTAAAAAGATGTTGGAACTAAGATGGCAACCACCACACCTCATTTGATCAGCACTTTTATAGATATCATTTATTTAGAACTATCCACTGCTAGGATCCAAAATAACTCCTGTAGTGGGTTTTACCCAACAGATTGACCGGTAATTATCATTTTTGTGCAAATGTGTACCTTGATTTAGTATTTAATTTAATGGAGATCAGGTTGGGTGTGTTGGGGTGGTCCCAGGAAGGGTTGGAGGGTGTGTTGGGGTGGTCCCAGGAGGGGTTGGAGGGTGGGTTGGGGTGGTCCCAGGAGGGGTTGGAGGGTGGGTTGGGGTGGTCCCAGGAGGGGTTGTAGGGTGGGTTGGGGTGATCCCAGGAGGGGTTGGAGGGTGGGTTGGGGTGGTCCCAGGAGGGGTTGGAGGGTGGGTTGGGGTGGTCCCAGGAGGGGTTGGAGGGTGGGTTGGGGTGGTCCCAGGAGGGGTTGGAGGGTGGGTTGGGGTGGTCCCAGGAGGGGTTAGAGGGTGGGTTGGGGTGGTCCCAGGAGGGGTTGGAGGGTGGGTTGGGGTGGTCCCAGGAGGGGTTGGAGGGTGGGTTGGGGTGGTCCCAGGAGGGGTTGGAGGGTGGGCTGATGCAGCTGAGGTGGGTGATTGTATATGTGGTTTATTATAATTGTATTTATCTGCAATAACTAGTTTCCATAATATACTGATATATATTTTAACAGTATTGTGTCTCTAGCTGTATAACCATACCTGGTGCTATTTGTTCTGATATATATTTTAACAGTATTGTGTCTCTAGCTGTATAACCATTCCTGCTGCTATTTGTTCTTGTCTGTGTTCCTTTAAAATAAATAAAAAGTTGATCACAAAAAAAGGAAAAGTGCACAGAGTTTCAACTGAAAATCAGAGACATGGAAATCAAGTCACATGTGGCAAGGTGGGACATCAAGTATCTACATGCTGGTGTAAGAACATTGATTGTCCAGAGACATTCCAACACATGAAAAAGAGATGTTCACACTGTTGAGCAGGAGAACACTGAGGTGAGTGACTCATCAGACCAAGAGAACACTGAGGTGAGTGACTCATCAGACCAGGAGAACACTGAGGTGAGTGACTCATTAGACCAGGAGAGAACACTGAGGTGAGTGACTCATCAGACCAGGAAGTCACACTGAAAATCCTGACTGTTGCTGGGGGGCCACACGGCTACTATGTCTCCCTTGCTAGAGGGACAGCTGGTGAGTATGGAGATTAACACAGGGCCAGCTGGTGAGTATGGAGATTAACACAGGGCCAGCTGGTGTGTATGGAGATTGACACAGGGCCAGCCGGTGAGTATGGAGATTGACACAGGGCCAGCTGGTGAGTATGGAGATTGACACAGGGCCAGCTGGTGCATATGGAGATTGACACAGGGCCAGCTGGTGCGTATGGAGATTGACACAGGGCCAGCTGGTGCGTATGGAGATTGACACAGGGCCAGCTGGTGTATGGAGATTGACACAGGGCCAGCTGGTGCGTATGGAGATTAACACAGGGCCAGCTGGTGCGTATGGAGATTGACACAGGGCCAGCTGGTGAGTATGGAGATTGAGACAGGGCCAGCTGGTGCGTATGGAGATTGTACCTTAGGCTATCAGACCAAAAGTCAAGGCTGACTTGGACACTTTAGTCAAGAACAAAGTACTGGAGCTGGTCAGCGTGAGTCTCTATGGTGTGGAAGCAGTCTTGTCCCATATCATGCCTTCTGGTGAAGAGAAGGCTTTCACACCAAGGACATTGAACGAAGCAGAAAGTAACTAATGCACAGATAGAATGAGAAGCCCTTGGTCACCCTTCTCACAAATCATTGTTCGCTGACGAGCATCTTTGGACCTCGTACTAGGATTCTGTCACTTGCTGCCAGCAGAATGTAAAGGCAGGCTTTGTTGTCAGCACACACCTACGACATCAAGTACCGCAAGTCAGAACTGCACTGCAATGCAGATCAGTGGAGGCTGCTGAGGGGAGGACGGCTCATAATAATGTCTGGATTGGAGCAAATAGAATGGCATCAAACACCTGGAAACCAAGGAAACCATGTGTTTGATGTATTTGATACCATTCCCCTAATTCCGCTCCAGCCATTACCACGAGCCCGTCCTCCCCAATTGAGGTGCCACCAAACCCCTGTGATGCAGATGGACTCCAGGTTACCACTACCTGTGGTCAAGACAGAGTCAGATGGACTCCAGGTTACCACTACCTGTGGTCAAGACAGAGTCAGATGGACTCCAGGTTACCACTACCTGTGGTCAAGACAGAGTCAGATGGACTCCAGGTTACCACTACCTGTGGTCAAGACAGGGTCAGATGGACTCCAGGTTACCACTACCTGTGGTCAAGACAGAGTCAGATGGACTCCAGGTTACCACTACCTGTGGTCAAGACAGGGTCAGATGGACTCCAGGTTACCACTACCTGTGGTCAAGACAGGGTCAGATGGACTCCAGGTTACCACTACCTGTGGTCAAGACAGATGGACTCCAGGTTACCACTACCTGTGGTCAAGACAGAGTCAGATGGACTCCAGGTTACCACTACCTGTGGTCAAGACAGAGTCACGCCAAGTAGACATCTTCTACTTCAGACAAGTGGAAAACTGCACCAGTCACTTCAGCACAAGTGTGGAGAAACACCAGAAATGACCCGGTTTCATCTGAAGTGATGGACATCATCATCATCAAAGGTAAAACCGCAGGAGATGCTCTGGAACTGAGATATCAATACAGTCCGTTGTCTGCTGTGGGAGAGGAGAGTTATCATTCCACCTTCACTGACGAAACCGGTGTTGCAACAGTTACACTCAGGTCATTGTGGAATGGTTCACATGAAGTAAATCACACAAAGCTACTTCTGGTGGATTGGATTGGATGGAAGCATTGAGGAGAAAGAGAAAACGTGTTCCTCATGGCAGGAGGTTCTCAACGTACCTCAACTTGCACTCTTGAGATGAGTAGATGAGACAGAGGGAGGAGGAGGAGAGAGAGGGGTGGAGACAGGGGGAGGAGGAGGAGAGAGAGAGGTGGAGACAGGGGGAGGAGGAGGAGAGAGAGGGGTGGAGACAGGGGGAGGAGGAGGAGAGAGAGGGATGGAGACAGGGGGAGGAGGAGGAGAGAGAGGGGTGGAGACAGGGGGAGGAGGAGAGAGAGGGGTGGAGACAGGGGGAGGAGGAGGAGAGAGAGGGGTGTAGACAGGGGGAGGAGGAGGAGAGAGAGGGGTGGAGACAGGGGGAGGAGGAGGAGAGAGAGGGGTGGAGACAGGGGGAGGAGGAGGAGAGAGAGGGATGGAGACAGGGGCAGGAGGAGGAGGAGAGAGGTGGAGACAGGGGGAGGAGGGGGAGAGAGAGGGGTGGAGACAGGGGGAGGAGGAGGAGAGAGAGGGATGGAGAAAGGGGGAGGAGGAGAGAGAGGGATGGAGACAGGGGCAGGAGGAGGAGGAGAGAGAGGGATGGAGACAGGGGGAGGAGGAGGAGAGAGAGGGGTGGAGACAGGGGGAGGAGGAGGAGAGAGAGGGATGGAGACAGGGGGAAGAGGAGGAGAGAGGGATGGAGACAGGGGGAGGAGGAGGAGAGAGAGGGGTGGAGACAGGAGGAGGAGGAGGAGAGAGAGGGGTGGAGACAGGGGGAGGAGGAGGAGAGAGAGAGATGGAGACAGGGGGAGGAGGAGGAGAGAGGGGTGGAGACAGGGGAGGAGGAGGAGAGAGAGGGGTGGAGACAGGGGGAGGAGGAGGAGAGAGAGGGATGGAGACAGGGGGAGGAGGAGGAGAGAGAGGGATGGAGACAGGGGGAGGATGAGGAGAGAGAGGGATGGAGACAGGGGGAGGAGGGGGAGAGAGAGGGGTGGAGACAGGGGGAGGAGGAGGAGAGAGGGGGGTGGAGACAGCGGGAGGAGGAGGAGAGAGAGGGATGGAGACAGGGGGAGGAGGAGGAGAGAGAGGGGTGGAGACAGGGGGAGGATGAGGAGAGAGAGGGTTGAAGACAGGGGGAGGAGGAGGAGAGAGAGGGGTGGAGACAGGGGGAGGAGGAGGAGAGAGAGGGATGGAGACAGGGGGAGGAGGAGGAGAGAGAGGGGTGGAGACAGGGGGAGGAGGAGGAGAGAGAGGGATGGAGACAGGGGGAGGAGGAGGAGAGAGAGGGGTGGAGACAGGGGGAGGAGGAGGAGAGAGAGGGGTGGAGACAGGGGGAGGAGGAGGAGAGAGAGGGATGGAGACAGGGGGAGGAGGAGGAGAGATAGGGGTGGAGACAGGGGGAGGAGGAGGAGAGAGAGGGGTGGAGACAGGTGGAGGAGGAGGAGAGAGAGGGGTGGAGACAGGGGGAGGAGGAGGAGAGAGAGGGGTGGAGACAGGGGGAGGAGGAGGAGAGAGAGGGGTGGAGACAGGGGGAGGAGGGCAAGAGAGAGGGGTGGAGACAGGGGGAGGAGGAGGAGAGAGAGGGGTGGAGACAGGGGGAGGAGGAGGAGAGAGAGGGGTGGAGACAGGGGGAGGAGGAGGAGAGAGAGGGATGGAGACAGGGGGAGGAGGAGGAGAGAGAGGGGTGGAGACAGGGGGAGGAGGAGGAGAGAGAGGGGTGGAGACAGGGGGAGGAGGAGGAGAGAGGGGTGGAGACAGGGGGAGGAGGAGGAGAGAGAGGGATTGAGACAGGGGGAGGAGGAGGAGAGAGAGGGGTGGAGACAGGGGGAGGAGGAGGAGAGAGAGGGTTGGAGACAGGGGGAGGAGGGGGAGAGAGAGGGGTGGAGACAGGGGGAGGAGGAGGAGAGAGAGGGATGGAGACAGGGGGAGGAGGAGAGAGAGAGGGATGGAGACAGGGGGAGGAGGAGGAGAGAGAGGGGTGGAGACAGGGGGAGGAGAAGGAGAGAGAGGGGTGGAGACAGGGGGAGGAGGAGGAGAGAGAGGGGTGGAGACAGGGGGAGGAGGAGGAGAGAGAGGGATGGAGAAAGGGGGAGGAGGAGAGAGAGAGGGGTGGAGACAGGGGGAGGAGGAGGAGAGAGAGGGGTGGAGACAGGGGGAGGAGGAGGAGAGAGAGGGATGGAGACAGGGGGAGGAGGAGAGAGAGGGGTGGAGACAGGGGGAGGAGGAGGAGAGAGAGGGGTGGAGACAGGGGTAGGAGGAGAGAGAGAGGGATGGAGACAGGGGGAGGAGGAGGAGAGAGAGGGATGGAGACAGGGGGAGGAGGAGGAGAGAGAGGGGTGGAGAGTGAAAACTCCAGACTATGAGGGGTCCAAACAACCCAACTCTTAACAGAGATGGAGCCTAATGGTTTATGACAAGTCTCTACTTTTCATTTAAAATGTGTTTTGTTCAGAATTGTTTCCTTAAAGGACCAGTGCTGTCAAAAATGTGATTTACCTGTTTTTTTATACATATTTCCAAGCTATGAGGTTGGAATAATACTGTGAAATTGGGAAAATTATGATAATGCCCTTTTAGTGTAAAAGCTGTTTGAAAAGACCTCCTGAAAAATCAGTTAATAGCCAATAGCCAATAACAACTCGTTTTCAGTTTTCCCCTTCCCACTCAGACCACTCCCAGACAGTCCTAGCAAAATACTTGCTTGACAAATTGCTCTTTGCTAAGAGAAGCTATTTTTTAAAACAATTTTTATTGAAACCAATCACAGTAAGGTACTTAATTGTTACGCTGAAATTATTTGATATTGATATGAAAATGGCTGCATTAGTTTTTTTTATATATACTGTATATAATTTACCTCCACAGCAACATGGACACCAGCATACTGGCACATACACACCAGAGGAGGCTGGTGGAGGATCTTTAGGAGGATGGGCTCCTTGTAAAGACTGGAATGGAGTTATGGAATGGTATTTAACACATAATTTATTTATTCCATTCCAGCCATTACAATTAACCTGTTCTACTATAGCTCTTCCCAACAGTCTCCTCTCGGAAACTTCTCGGTTCTGGTAAAAGAGAAGTTGAGAGTATTACATCATGTTTTATCTCAGCGAAGCTGTACAACAGCATATTTAAGAAGCATAAACTGCAACCATGTGATGTTGTTTTGAGAACTTACTCAGCTCACCCTATTCAGTTATTGGGAAAGCTGGAGGTTAAAGTGAGATGTGGTGCTCAGGTGTTACCACTACCCCTTTTAGTGTCAAAAGGGAAGGGGTCCTATGATAATGTGGAGAAACTGGATTCAGCACCTAAAATTAGATTGGTCAAGAGTGAACCATGTGTCAGACCCAGTTGCACAGCTGTGCGATAAATATGCTGAGGTGTTTAGTGGTGAAATGGGTGTGGTAAAGGGAGTTAAAGGTGTTTAGTGGTGAAATGGGTGTGGTAAAGGGAGTTAAAGGTGTTTAGTGGTGAAATGGGTGGGGTAAAGGGAGTTAAAGGTGTTTAGTGGTGAAATGGGTGTGGTAAAGGGAGTTAAAGGGGTTTAGTGGTGAAATGGGTGTGGTAAAGGGAGTTAAAGGTGTTTAGTGGTGAAATGGGTGGGGTAAAGGGAGTTAAAGGTGTTTAGTGGTGAAATGGGTGTGGTAAAGGGAGTTAAAGGTGTTTAGTGGTGAAATGGGTGTGGTAAAGGGAGTTAAAGGTGTTTAGTGGTGAAATGGGTGTGGTAAAGGGAGTTAAAGCCAACATTCAAGTGTCAGAGAAAGCCGTTCCAATGTGTTATAAGGTTAGACCTTATGCACTCAGAGAGGCAGTAGACAAACAGCTTACAGAGATAGAAAAACAAGGAGGGATCACACCATTAGAATATAGTGAATGGGCAGCACCTATAGTTTGCGTTCCAAAGACAAACGGGGGTGTCAGAATATGTCGTGATTACAAGGTGACTGTAAATGCATGGGTGGATGTGGACCAGTACCCCTTACCAAAGACCCAGGACTTGTTTGCTACTCTAGCCGGGGGTAAACAGTTCACAAAGTTAGAGCTTACACAGGAACTACCAGCAAGTGGAGGTAGATCAAGAGTCAAAGCATTTCCTGACTATAAACAAGGGTTTCTACCAGATGAATAGACTGCCTTATGGAGTATCAAGCGCTCCAGCTATATTCCAATGTATTATGGACCGGGTCTTACAGGGTTGACCAGGGGTTGGGGGCTTTCTGGATCACATTCTCATCACAGGGAAATCGGCAGAGGACCACTTCCAGAACGTAGAAGCAGCAGTGTTACAGAGACTGCATGAGCCTGGGTTAAGAGTAAAACGGGAAGTTTATGGAGAATCTCTCTACTCTCATCAAACCTGTGACAGAGCTCTTCCAGAAAGATAGACCTTGGGTGGGGTCAGAACAATGTCAGCAGGCATTTGAAACAACGAAGACGCAGCTGTCTTCCTCCTCAGTGTTAGTGCACTACGACCCTCACATGCCAGTAATATTGGCTTGTGATGCCTCACCATATGGGGTGGGTGCTGTCATCTCACATACAATGCCCCACGGTAGTGAGAGGCCTATTGCATATGCTTCACCCACACTCAAATAGAGAAGACAGAGGTGAAGTATGCCCAAATAGAGAAGACAGAGGTGAAGTATGCCCAAATAGAGAAGACAGAGGTGAAGTATGCCCAAATAGAGAAGACAGAGGTGAAGTATGCCCAAATAGAGAAGACAGAGGTGAAGTATGCCCAAATAGAGAAGACAGAGGTGAAGTATGCCCCAATAGAGAAGACAGAGGTGAAGTATGCCCCAATTGAAAAGACAGAGGTGAAGTATGCCCAAAATAGAGAAGACAGAGGTGAAGTATGCCCAAATAGAGAAGACAGAGGTGAAGTATGCCCAAATAGAGAAGACAGAGCTGAAGTATGCCCCAATAGAGAAGACAGAGGTGAAGTATGCCCCAATAGAGAAGACAGAGGTGAAGTATGCCCCAATAGAGAAGACAGAGGTCAAGTATGCCCCAATAGAGAAGACAGAGGTGAAGTATGCCCCAATAGAGAGGACAGAGGTCAAGTATGCCCCAATAGAGAAGACAGAGGTGAAGTATGCCCCAATAGAGAAGACAGAGGTCAAGTATGCCCCAATAGAGAAGACAGAGGTGAAGTATGCCCCAATAGAGAAGACAGAGGTGAAGTATGCCCCAATAGAGAAGACAGAGGTGAAGTATGCCCCAATAGAGAAGACAGAGGTGAAGTATTCCCCAATAGAGAAGACAGAGGTGAAGTATGCCCAAATAGAGAAGACAGAGGTGAAGTATGCCCAAATAGAGAATAGAAGAATAGAGACGACCCAGCTCCAGCAGCAGCCAGACTCCAGACGAGGGCGTTAATACTAGCTGCATATCAGTATGACATACAATACAAGTCCTCTCAGCAGCATATCAGTATGACATACAATACAAGTCCTCTCAGCTGCATATCAGTATGACATACAATACAAGACCTCTCAGCAGCATATCAGTCTGACATACAATACAAGTCCTCTTAGCTGCATATCAGTCTGACATACAATACAAGTCCTCTCAGCCGCATATCAGAATGACATACAATACAAGTCCTCTCAGCAGCATATCAGTCTGACATACAATACAAGTCCTCTTAGCTGCATATCAGTCTGACATACAATACAAGTCCTCTCAGCCGCATATCAGAATGACATACAATACAAGTCCTCTCAGCTGCATATCAGAATGACATACAATACAAGTCCTCTCAGCTGCATATCAGTATGACATACAATACAAGTCCTCTCAGCAGCATATCAGAATGACATACAATACAAGTCCTCTCAGCAGCATATCAGAATGACATACAATACAAGTCCTCTCAGCTGCATATCA
Source organism: Coregonus lavaretus (assembly GCF_964263955.1). Classification (NCBI taxonomy): domain Eukaryota; kingdom Metazoa; phylum Chordata; class Actinopteri; order Salmoniformes; family Salmonidae; genus Coregonus; species Coregonus lavaretus. The sequence continues at coordinate 197,015 of NW_028161584.1, read as the reverse complement.
GTATGACATACAATACAAGGCCTCTCAGCTGCATATCAGAATGACATACAATACAAGTCCTCTCAGCAGCATATCAGAATGACATACAATACAAGCCCTCTCAGCTGCATATCAGAATGACATACAATACAAGTCCTCTCAGCTGCATGCTATCCAGTGTCAAACTATCCAGTGTCATTTGTAGATGTACTTCCCATTTCAGAGCAATCCAAACTATCCAGTGTCATTTGTAGATGTACTTCCCATTTCAGAGTAATCCAAACTATCCAGTGTCATTTGTAGATGTACTTCCCATTTCAGAGCAATCCAAACTATCCAGTGGCATTTGTAGATGTACTTCCCATTTCAGAGCAATCCAAACTATCCAGGGTCATTTGTAGATGTACTTCCCATTTCAGAGCAATCCAAACTATCCAGTGGCATTTGTAGATGTACTTCCCATTGTAGCTAAGGACACAGCCAGGGAAACTACCAAGGACAAAGGGTTTGGCTAAAGTGAAGCACTTCCCACTTACAGGGTGGCCTAACCACGTTACTGATCCTGAACTAAAGCCTGATTGGGTGAGAAGGGATGAGCTCACTGTAGACAGTGATTGTGTGTTATGGGGTATGAGGGCGGTGGTGCCGGCTACTCTACAGAGGAACCTACTGAAGGAGCTACATGAAAACCACTGGAGCATGGTTCAAATGGAAGCTCTCGCAAGGAGACACTTTTAGTGGTCCAGGTTAGTCTCAGACATAGAAGACATGGTAAGGAGATGGCCCAGGTTAGACTCAGACATAGAAGACATGGTAAGGAGATGGCCCAGGTTAGACTCAGACATAGAAGACATGGTAAGGAGATGGCCCAGGTTAGACTCAGACATAGAAGACATGGTAAGGAGATGGCCCAGGTTAGACTCAGACATAGAAGACATGGTAAGGAGATGGCCCAGGTTAGACTCAGACATAGAAGACATGGTAAGGAGATGGCCCAGGTTAGACTCAGACATAGAAGACATGGTAAGGAGATGGCCCAGGTTAGACTCAGACATAGAAGACATGGTAAGGAGATGGCCCAGGTTAGACTCAGACATAGAAGACATGGTAAGGAGATGGCCCAGGTTAGACTCAGACATAGAAGACATGGTAAGGAGATGGCCCAGGTTAGACTCAGACATAGAAGACATGGTAAGGAGATGGCCCAGGTTAGACTCAGACATAGAAGACATGGTAAGGAGATGGCCCAGGTTAGTCTCAGACATAGAAGACATGGTAAGGAGATGGCCCAGGTTAGACTCAGACATAGAAGACATGGTAAGGAGATGGCCCAGGTTAGACTCAGACATAGAAGACATGGTAAGGAGATGGCCCAGGTTAGACTCAGACATAGAAGACATGGTAAGGAGATGGCCCAGGTTAGACTCAGACATAGAAGACATGGTAAGGAGATGGCCCAGGTTAGACTCAGACATAGAAGACATGGTAAGGAGATGGCCCATGTTAGACTCAGACATAGAAGACATGGTAAGGAGATGGCCCAGGTTAGACTCAGACATAGAAGACATGGTAAGGAGATGGCCCAGGTTAGACTCAGACATAGAAGACATGGTAAGGAGATGGCCCAGGTTAGACTCAGACATGGAAGACATGGTAAGGAGATGACCCAGGTTAGACTCAGACATAGAAGACATGGTAAGGAGATGGCCCAGGTTAGACTCAGACATAGAAGACATGGTAAGGAGATGGCCCAGGTTAGACTCAGACATAGAAGACATGGTAAGGAGATGGCCCAGGTTAGACTCAGACATACAAGGTTATCACTGGTTAAACCCAGCTTTTCAGCTGACATGCAGTCTAAGATACAGGACAAGGGGTTGGGCAAGAGTCTTCGTTTTTTTTTCAGTCGGAACAAACAGTGCTTGTCCCAGATTACCGGGGAGGAGAGAGAGAGAGAAATGGAGACCCGGGGTTGTGAAAAGGCTACTTGGTCCTGTAACCTACTTAGTGCAGACTGAGGGAAAAACTGTGTAAGAAGCATGTGGATCAAATGATGATGCAACACAATGAAAGAGAAGAGCTGAATGTGTCAGAGTGGATCATCTCTGATTGGGACTTGGACACTACGACTGGGACGGGCACCAATACAGACACACAGATTGTTCCAGGCCGTGAGCCTGAGGGTCCAGAGCATCATGAGAGGCCAAAAAGGGTCAGAAGGCCTCCGGACCGATTGGATCTGTAAACAGGTTGTATATGAGTTGAGAAGTGAAAGACTGTTTTGGAAAACTCATGATGTTCATCAAGGATGTTTTCAGAGGAAGTGAGAATTTCCTGGGGAGGAGTGTGGTGTATTGAGAAATGTATTATGTGTTAATGAGTTAAGAATTTTAAATGGTTGCAAATAGCCAATGGGATTTGTATGCAGGAGTTTATTTGAATTAACAAATGACATTGGGTTTTCCATTCTTGCATTGAAGTGATTGGATTACGAGATGCAAGGGCGGTAAAACGTTTAATGATGTATTGGTTGGGCTGAAGACACTGTAGAGAGTGGTCCACTGGAATGTGTTAAGGAGAACATGAAATAAATCTGTTCAGTTTATTATAAGTACGCTTCGGAGTCTTCAGTAAAAGAACCCAGTATTTTAGGATGCAACAATGATCCTTTATCACGTTTACAAAATAACAGATTGAAAGACAACAAATAGCCTAATTTTAATTAATTACAAATATGTTAGAGACATGGGACATGGCCTTGTGTTGCTGCACTGTCTAAATATGTTAGAGACATGGGACATGGCCTTGTGTTGCTGCACTGTCTAAATATGTTAGAGACATGGGACATGGCCTTGTGTTGCTGCACTGTCTAAATATGTTAGAGACATGGGACATGGCCTTGTGTTGCTGCACTGTCTAAATATGTTAGAGACATGGGACATGGCCTTGTGTTGCTGCACTGTCTAAATATGTTAGAGACATGGGACATGGCCTTGTGTTGCTGCACTGTCTAAATATGTTAGAGACATGGGACATGGCCTTGTGTTGCTGCACTGTCTAAATATGTTAGAGACATGGGACATGGCCTTGTGTTGCTGCACTGTCTAAATATGTTAGAGACATGGGACATGGCCTTGTGTTGCTGCACTGTCTAAATATGTTAGAGACATGGGACATGGCCTTGTGTTGCTGCACTGTCTAAATATGTTAGAGACATGGGACATGGCCTTGTGTTGCTGCACTGTCTAAATATGTTAGAGACATGGGACATGGCCTTGTGTTGCTGCACTGTCTAAATATGTTCGAGACATGGGACATGGCCTTGTGTTGCTGCACTGTCTAAATATGTTAGAGACATGGGACATGGCCTTGTGTTGCTGCACTGTCTAAATATGTTAGAGACATGGGACATGGCCTTGTGTTGCTGCACTGTCTAAATATGTTAGAGACATGGGACATGGCCTTGTGTTGCTGCACTGTCTAAATATGTTAGAGACATGGGACATGGCCTTGTGTTGCTGCACTGTCTAAATATGTTAGAGACATGGGACATGGCCTTGTGTTGCTGCACTGTCTAAATATGTTAGAGACATGGGACATGGCCTTGTGTTGCTGCACTGTCTAAATATGTTAGAGACATGGGACATGGCCTTGTGTTGCTGCACTGTCTAAATATGTTAGAGACATGGGACATGGCCTTGTGTTGCTGCACTGTCTAAATATGTTAGAGACATGGGACATGGCCTTGTGTTGCTGCACTGTCTAAATATGTTAGTGACATGGGACATGGCCTTGTGTTGCTGCACTGTCTAACTACCTTAACAAACAGTGACACATTATATTATTATTCATATTATTATTGACATTTAACATGGAAAAAAGGTGACCCCTTGACTTTTTCCACATTTTGTTACGTTACGGCCTTATTATAAAATTGATTAAATAAAAGAATGTCCTCATCAATCTACACACAATACCCCATAATGACAAAGCGAAAAACAGGTTTATAGAAATGTTTGCAAATGTATAAAAATTCAAAATGGAAAAAAACGTATGTACATAAGTATTCAGACCCGTTGTTATGAGACACTAAATTGAGCTCAGGTGCATCCTGTTTCCATTGATCATCCTTGAGATGTGATTGGAGTCCACCTGTGGTAAATGCAATTGATTGGACATGATTTGGAAAGGCACACACCTGTCTATATAAGGTCCCACAGTTGACACACCCTTCTCTAATGTCATGGTTGCACTAATTGAACTGTTTGTCTACTTAACCTGGTTCAATCATTCATGACATCAGTTGATATACAGAGTGTGAGACTCTCTCTATATATTTTTATATCTTCCAGTTCATTCTCCGTTAGTCAGCACCTCTACACTAAATAATGTTCTCTGGGGGTGCGCCAGCTCATGCTTTTTATTAGAGACTTTAGTCCCCAGAGGTCTTAACCTGGAAAAGGACTATAGTATGTTTTAGAGACTTTAGTCCCCAGAGGTCTTAACCTGGAAAAGGACTATAGTATGTTTTAGATACTTTAGTCCCCAGAGGTCTTAACCTGGAAAAGTACTATAGTATGTTTTAGAGACTTTAGTCCCCAGAGGTCTTAACCTGGAACCACTAAAACAATTTGGGAGACAGGGCAATCATATTTTTTGTGAAGAATCCATTCCCTTGGTAGGGAAATCGCCCGATCACACTGAAATTGCCCTATCTGGAGAAGAAAAATGGACAAAGCAGAACATTTTGGAGAGATTCTCCGGGCCTCTAACAGCAATGTCTACTGTGATGATGGCATTGAAGCTGGGATTAACATTTGGAGCATCCACGGCAACTTGCCAGAACTCCTTTTCAACATAGAAAAACGTATTCAGTGAGCACAGACGGAGCATGTTGCAGAGGAGGAAAGAGCAGCTGATTCAACTGGCATTTGAGAGGGATCTTACAAGCAAATTCCGTGGGGAGTGGAAGGAGAGACTGCTGAGGAGGTTCAACACAGCATCAAGGCGGCTGCAACTCTTTTGAATCTGGGTGAGAACAGGCTGCCTGGCTGGGCTTGTAGTATTTAGTTATTTGCTAGCTTTTGGAAATGCGTGGCAAACGTCAGAAATAGGCGTAGACGTGATTTTCTTTATTAGCCTTGCTGCCAAGTCTGCTGCTTGATTTCTGTGATTGGATTGGAAAAGTTTGGTTTATAATATATTCTGATTGTTTTTAATGTTGTTTTATAATGTAGAAGAGGTGCTTTGCATTACATTGATGAGGGTGGGCAGACCTTGACCAATGGTTGAGTAACGATGTAGCTATAGTGTTGCCATTAACAACTCGTTGCTATGGAATACTAATGTCTCTGTTATCATACGCAGCGTAGGACGGCACTCTTGTGAGAAGACAGCTTGGTAGCTGCGTCCAAGCTGCATTGTACCGATAAGTCCTGGTAGTGCGTTGTACATTATTGTTTGCTTTCCGCGATTGGAAATGCATTGTATTGGCATGAGGAAGTGTTATTACGGTAATTAGCAACTGTTTTGCATTGGATTGATGGGTATTGTGCATGTAGCTGTGTAGCGTTGTCATAACTTGCAATTTCTGGAGCCGGTTATGAATTGTCCACGTTTGTAAAGCGGTGCAGTAGCCTGTATTCTTGCGGAAAGACAGCCGTGCGTGGCTGCAAATACATTGTGTGTAATTGTACTATCGATTATTATCCACCCTGTGTTATCAGCAAGCGAAAATAGTTGTGCTTCCTTAGTAACTTCTGATGCTCCCTTGCCGAGTTAATCCTACCGCCGGGCCTGGGTTACAGGTGAAATAAATTATGGTGAACGTACAAGGTGATGAGATTGATGCTCCTTTCCAATAAATATCCAGGGTCTTATTCTGGTGACATGTTGATCGATGCTTGGCTGCTAATAAAGGTAGTTATGTGGCACTACATTAGATCACTCAAATATGGTATCCTTGCGCGCTGCAGGATACATTCAGAGTAAGAATTTGTGATTAGTCCGGAGTCCCGGCTAGTGCTGCGGCTGACCCCCTTAAATAACTGCCGCCTCAGTACATCCACCTCTTCCTTTTCTCACCTCATTCATTTGTCTTGGAGATGAGAGGCTGGTGGTTGACAGAGGAAAAGGAAACCAGGTAGAAAGAGGAGGATACAGGGCATTCAGAAAGGATTCTGACACCTTGACTTTTTCCACATTTTGTTACGTTACAGCATTCTACAATTGATTAAATAAATAACAGTCCTCATCAAATCAAATCAAATTTTATTTGTCACATACACGTGTTTAGCAGATGTTATAGCGGGTGTAGCGAAATGCTTGTGCTTCTAGCTCTGACAGTGCAGTAATATCTAACAAGTAATATCTAACAATTTCACAACATATACCCAATACACACAAAACTAGTAAGAAATGGGATTTAAGAATATATACATATATGGACAAGCAATGTCAGAGCGGCATGGACTAAGATACAGTAGAATATTATAAGATAGAATGCAGTATATACATATGAGATGAGTAGTGCAAGATATGTAAACATTATTCATGGTTAACTAGTCAGTTTATTCCACTGATTCATATTGATACCAGTCCATTCATTGGCTGTACAAGTGGAAAAGCATATAATTCTAGCTATGTGGTCTTTACTTGAGTGTGTTTCAGCAGGGTGAGGTCAGAGAGATGCTTCCAAGTCAGTATTTTTCTGAACTCATAAAATCCTTTACACAAACTGATGGGATGAATGTTCAACCCCATTTAAATAACAATTAAGTCTATATAGCACCTTTAAGTTAAGACCTCACAGATCTGTTCATGGCAAAGCAGTTCAATTAATGATGTTAATTGATTCTTGAAGAATATAACTTATAAATCACGAGGCTCATCTTGAGGAGTCACCTGTGACAGTATTCATAAAGAGTAGGAGTACTGATCTGGGATCAGTTTAGCCTTTTAGATCATAATGAAACAGATTAAATGGACAGGGGGGACCTGATCCTAGATCAGCACTCCTCCTCTGGGAAACTGCATGTATGAAACCGAACACATAGTCGTAGTCTAGTTACAGCAGGTGTTTACTGCCATCTAGTGGAAGATACCAATAAAACACTTGATTATCAGGGTGGGGAGACGGCTGAGCTGAAACAGAACATAAAGAAGACTATCCTGCTCAGAACAGTGAACAAACAAAGGCAGAAGCTGCTGGTAAAGCAACACTCACGGTGTGATGGAGAGTGGTAAAGCAACACTCACGGTGTGATGAAGAGTGGTAAAGCAACACTCACGGTGTGATGGAGAGTGGTAAAGCAACACTCACGGTGTGATGGAGAGTGGTAAAGCAACACTCACGGTGTGATGGAGAGTGGTAAAGCAACACTCACGGTGTGATGGAGAGTGGTAAAGCAACACTCACGGTGTGATGGAGAGTGGTAAAGCAACACTCACGGTGTGATGGAGAGTGGTAAAGCAACACTCACGGTGTACAGATGTAAAATAAGTGTTAGCTTCCTCAGCACCATGCACCCCACTGTTGCCACCGGCGGTGACCAGAAGAAGAAACCGGAGACAGTGACAGACTACAATCACACAAAGGTATATACAGTATATCTACCATATACAGATAGCCTTCCCATCTACCAAACACCAAATAGGATCCCCTTTTATTATATTACATTCATATTATTACTATTAGTATTATCATTCTATATAATTATAACCTTTTCTATTCTATTTTATTTTATGTTAAAGCTTGGTGTGGATGCACTCGACCAGATGTCCAGACTGTACTCTGTAAAAGGGGGTACTCTCCTCTGGCCTGTTGACTGTACTCTATAAAAGGGGGTACTCTCCGCTGGCCTGTTGACTGTACTCTGTAAAAGGGGGTACTCTCCTCTGGCCTGTTGACTGTACTCTGTAAAAGGGGGTACTCTCCTCTGGCCTGTTGACTGTACTCTGTAAAAGGGGGAACTCTCCTCTGGCCTGTTGACTGTACTCTGTAAAATGGGGTACTCTCCTCTGGCCTGTTGACTGTACTCTGTAAAAGGGGGTACTCTCCTCTGGCCTGTTGACTGTACTCTGTAAAAGGGGGTACTCTCCTCTGGCCTGTTGACTGTACTCTGTAAAAGGGGGTACTCTCCGCTGGCCTGTTGAGGTGTTCTACAATGTGCTCGACATGGCTGCTATCAACACGTGTTGTACAAGCAATGCCTTGACAAGACAGTCAGCAGGAGACATTTCATCATGGATCTGGCATGTGAGCTTGGTGAGAACCACATGAACACAGAGAAAGAAGCTACAGTCACCAAGCAGGCCGCCAAGACAGCAGGTCCTGCTCTCCCTCTTCCCCAAGAACCACAGCTCCCACTGGGGAAAAAGACACAATGTCAAGACAGCAGGTCCTGTTCTCCCTCTTCCCCAAGAACCACAGCTCCCACTGGGGAAAAATACACAATGTCAAGACAGCAGGTCCTGTTCTCCCTCTTCCCCAAGAACCACAGCTCCCACTGGGGAAAAAGACACAATGTCAAGACAGCAGGTCCTGCTCTCCCTCTTCCCCAAGAACCACAGCTCCCACTGGGGAAAAATACACAATGTCAAGACAGCAGGTCCAGTTCTCCCTCTTCCCCAAGAACCACAGCTCCCACTGGGGAAAAATACACAATGTCAAGACAGCAGGTCCTGTTCTCCCTCTTCCCCAAGAACCACAGCTCCCACTGGGGAAAAAGGAGAGACAATGTCAAGTAAGTAAGTGCGGACAGAAAAAGTCCCATAAAAACTGTGTGCAGGGCAACCGATTTGTTTGTGGGGCTTGCTCACACAAAGCCCCGAAGCTGTGTGCTGACTGTGGACCTGAAGCATAAAGAGAAGACGTGATTGGTTCATGTGTAAAGGCTCGGTACAGTGTCTGATACAATCAACACATTATTGTTTTATATCTTGTCATGAATATATTTCCACAAATATTTATTTATGCAATTCATCCTTTACAATTGTTAATGCACTGGTGCTTTTGATTATGAATACAGAAAATCATTTCACCTGAGCACCTGGCTAGTTATATTATTATTATAATACTTTTTTTGATTTGTACTTTGTCAAAATAAACTGTAAATGGACTTTATTAAGTACTAAAACTCTATTACTAATTGAATCTACAAATAAAGTTGATCAGATGGATTATACTGTAATGTTTTTATTATAAGGGAAACAGAAATAGGCTATAGGCCTTTTTTTATTTTATTTTACTTTGTAGAATTAACTTTTTTTAAAGTTACAAAAAAAATATATTTCCACAAATATTTCTTCATGCAATTAATCCTTTACAATAGTTTATGCACTATTTATCAAGCGTTTATTTATCAACCATGTTTGAAGACCTTGCTCTAGTGCAGGGATGGGCAACTCCAGTCCTCGGGGCCTGATTGGTGTCACACCTTGCTATAGTGCAGGGATGGGCAACTCCAGTCCTCTGGGCCTGATTGGTGTCACACCTTGCTATGGTGCAGGGATGGGCAACTCCAGTCCTCGGGGCCTGATTGGTGTCACACCTTGCTCTAGTGCAGGGATGGGCAACTCCAGTCCTCAGGGCCTGATTGGTGTCACACCTTGCTCTAGTGCAGGGATGGGCAACTCCAGTCATCGGGCCTGATTGGTGTCACACCTTGCTCTAGTGCAGGGATGGGCAACTCCAGTCCTCGGGCCTGATTGGTGTCACACCTTGCTATAGTGCAGGGATGGGCAACTCCAGTCCTCGGGGCCTGATTGGTGTCACACCTTGCTCTAGTGCAGGGATGGGCAACTCCAGTCCTCGGGGCCTGATTGGTGTCACACCTTGCTCTAGTGCAGGGATGGGCAACTCCAGTCCTCGGGGCCTGATTGGTGTCACACCTTGCTATAGTGCAGGGATGGGCAACTCCAGTCCTCGGGGCCTGATTGGTGTCACACCTTGCTCTAGTGCAGGGATGGGCAACTCCAGTCCTCGGGGCCTGATTGGTGTCACACCTTGCTCTAGCACAGGGATGGGCAACTCCAGTCCTCTGGGCCTGATTGGTGTCACACCTTGCTCTAGTGCAGGGATGGGCAACTCCAGTCCTCGGGGCCTGATTGGTGTCACACCTTGCTCTAGTGCAGGGATGGGCAACTCCAGTCCTCGGGGCCTGATTGGTGTCACACCTTGCTCTAGTGCAGGGATGGGCAACTCCAGTCCTCGGGGCCTGATTGGTGTCACACCTTGCTATAGTGCAGGGATGGGCAACTCCAGTCCTCGGGGCCTGATTGGTGTCACACCTTGCTCTAGTGCAGGGATGGGCAACTCCAGTCCTCGGGGCCTGATTGGTGTCACACCTTGCTATAGCGCAGGGATGGGCAACTCCAGTCCTCGGGGCCTGATTGGTGTCACACCTTTCTCTAGTGCAGGGATGGGCAACTCCAGTCCTCTGGGCCTGATTGGTGTCACACCTTGCTCTAGTGCAGGGATGGGCAACTCCAGTCCTCGGGGCCTGATTGGTGTCACACCTTGCTCTAGCCGCAGCTAACACACTTGACTCCAATAATTAACTAATCATAATCTTCAATTTAGAATGCGATTAGTTTAATCAGCTGTGTTTGCTAGGGATGGGGGAAAAGTGTGACACCCCGAGGATTGGAGTTACCCATCCCTACTAGCAGAAAGGCCAGACGGTTCTAGTGTTAAGGACTGGTAGATGGGTGTTGCTCATGCATTCACTCATGCTGACCGGCTCCAGTACTTTGTTCTTGACTAAAGCCTCCAAGTCAGCCTTGACTTATGGTCTGATAGCATAAGGTACAGGTCCTGCTTTCAGAAACCTTGGTTTGCTGTCTGGCTTAATGCTAAGCTTCCATGTAATGTCGTTCATACTACCCAGCTGTCCAGTAAATACTTCTCCATGTTTCTTTAAGTTGGCAGGTAGGTCTGTGTCTCCATGTGTCATTGTATGCACTGATGGCCAGTCCAGTGTGATTTTCTCCAACTATGAACATCCCAGTAGTGATGCATAGTCTCCTTTCACAACATAGAGTGGCAGCTTTTCAGTTTGTCTGTTTACCTGAACTGTGACATCAGTGATGCTCTCACAGCGACAGATTCACCTGTGTAAGTCTTTAACACGAGGTGCGCTGGTTGAAGTGGAAGGTGTTACAGTGTTTTTTTTCTGACACAAGAGATACAGCTGTCCCTGTGTCAATCTCCATACCCACCGGCTGTCCCTCTAGCAAGGGGGAGACATAGTAGCCGTGCAGCCCGCCAGGAAAAAGTCAGGATTTTCAGTGTGACTTCCTGGTCTGATGAGTCACTCACCTCAGTGTTCTCTTACTCAACAGTGTGAACATGTCTGTGTCTTTCGTTGGAATGTCTGTTTCTTGTTTCCCGTTTTTGTGATTTATCTGTTCTCTTTTTGTTTCAGGAGGCTTGTTCGATGTGGCCCTTTTTACCACAGGCTGGACAATCCATGTCCTTCCACCAGCATGTAGACACCTGATATCCCACCTTGCCACAGGCTGGACAATCCATGTCCTTACACTAGCATGTAGACGTCTGATATCCCACATTGCCACAGTGGAAGCATGTGACTTGATTTCCCTGTCTCTGATTTTCAGTAGAAACTCTGTTCACTTTTTTATGATCAACTTTTTATTTATTTTAAAGGAACACAGACAAGAACAAATAGCAGCAGGAATGGTTATACAGCTAGAGACACAATACTGTTAAAATATATATCAGAACAAATAGCAGCAGGAATGGTTATACAGCTAGAGACACAATACTGTTAAAATATATATCAGAACAAATAGCAGCAGGAATGGTTATACAACTAGAGACACGATACTGTTAAAATATATATCAGAACAAATAGCAGCAGGAATGGTTATACAGCTAGAGACACAATACTGTTAAAATATATATCAGAACAAATAGCAGCAGGAATGGTTATACAGCTAGAGACACAATACTGTTAAAATATATATCAGTATATTATGGAAACCACTTATTGCATGTAAATACAATTATAATAATAAAATCAGTAAGGTACACATTTGCACGAAGTGATCATGAATGGGCAATATGTTGGGTAAAACCCACTACAGGAGTTATTTTATGGTTTCAGCTGCAATTGTTGTTTGGCCCCATGGATCCTAGCAGTGGATAGTTCTAAATAAATGATATCTATAAAAGTGCTGATCCAATGAGGTGTGGTGGTTGCCATCTTAGTTCCAACATCTTTTTAGCTGCTGTCCAACCTGACAACATTATACGTCTTTGCTGTAATGACAGTGGTGAATTATCATTCAGTAATAACAGTTTGGGGGAACAAGGTATGAGGATACCTCTTTCCAAAACATGTCCCCTGGTCACTCCCAGTACATATGATTAAAGGAGCCCAAGGCACCTTGATTACATAGATCACACAGAGGAGCGAGTTGTGATTTCTATTAAATGATATTTTCTAGGTGGAAGGTTTACCCTGTGTATGAGATTAAAATGTATCAGCTGATAATTACATTTACATTTTAGTCATTTAGCAGACGCTCTTATCCAGAGCGACTTACAGTTAGTGAATACATTATTTATTTTTATACTGGCCCCCCGTGGGAATCGAACCCACAACCCTGGCGTTGCAAACGCCATGCTCTATCAACTGAGCTACATCCCTGCCGGCCATTCCCTCCCCTACCCTGGACGACGCTGGGCCAATTGTGCGCCGCACATGAGTCTCCAGGTCGCGGCCGGCTGCGACAAAACCTGGATTTGAACCAGGATCTCTAGTGACACAGTTTGCACTGCGATGCAGTGCCTTAGACCACTGCGCCACTCAGGAGTGTAGGATTAGGATTAGGATTGTTAGATGAACCCACTAAGTTCCTGATGAACTCAACTGGTGAGCCTCTTTAGCAGCTAGTTCCATGGACACACTGATTTCAATGTCCTTTGCCAAGGTCAGATGACATTCAGTCAACAGTCTCTTTTGTGTAGCTTCACTCCGTAGCCCACATACTAGTCTGTCTCTAATGATGTCATTTAGAACAGCATTAAACTCACAGTGTTCTGGAAGTTTCTTTAATGCAGCAGCAAACATTGTTACTGATTCTCCCTCTTCCTGATGTATCCTGTGGAACCTGAACCTTTCAGCATTAACTAGTGGTTCTGGTGAAAAATGTCCTTTAAGTATCTCCACAATATCCCCATACGTCTTATTACCTGTTCTGTCTGGCTGTAGCAGGCTGCCTAGTAAATTACATGTCTTTGGCCCCATTACACTAAAACATGTAGGCACAATGTTGTCCTCATCCATGTCATTTACAAGAACAAAATATTCAAACCGTTCTGTATATGAGCTCCACTGTGAAATACTTTCATCAAACTGTCCAATGTTTCCAACAATTCCAATAATTGTTCATTTCTCAATAAGCTCCTGATTGTCACTCACTTCAATTTTGTCCTCAACCAAAGCAATATTTTCCTCAGTCACGTGATCTTCATTCACTTCACTCACTGACGTTTCCTCCTAAATTCACTCTTTCAGCAGTTTTAATTCCAACGTTCGTCTTCACAGTTGAATAAATGTTCTTTCCTTTAATCAATATATATTCCTCCCTTTTTAATCAAGTTGTTTTCCCGCTCCAACATCCGTCTCGAGTCCTTTTCTGCCGTCCATGACGATGTTAACTCTCTTTCTAAGCTAGCTAGACTATGCACTTGCCTCTGCTAGCAATACACTGTGCTAACATTAGCCTATTCTGGACCACAGAAAATAACAGTTTTAAACAGTTGTAAAAACCCACTTCTTCCAGACAGAATAGTTCCTGTAGATTCAGACTTACTCATCACCAATCTGTTGTTATGTCTTGTGGGTTTTATAACCACGTCTGTATAACAATTCAATAATGATGAGACAGGAGACAGGAATCAGTTCAACCATTTATCTGGAACGTGATCACCTCAACACATACAAACCCCCATGATGCTCTGCAGCACAACCCCAATATACAACAAATACATAGATAAGTAAATGGACACTAAACAAATATCATAGAGGAATTGAAATGTTCAGTTGTAGAAAGTAGGGCCATGGGATAGGGTCAGAAAGGTCAGTATGTTTGATAACTGGTTACAGAGGTGACATAACAAGCATAAGGTCCATTATAACACAGTGAAGTAGAGGTGGGAGCTAAAAGCAGACATGGACAGTGAGACGGTGTGAGGAGGTCAGGGGTGAAACACTAGATCAGGACAGGTAGAAATGGCAGGGCTGGAAATAGACACAGAGACACATTCTGATCATGGCTCAGACCTGACCTGAGACACCCAAACAGAAGATGCCATAGCAAAGTCCTGTCCAGTAGGCTATATGGGATTTCCTTTCATCAAAATCCAACACATAGAAATGTGTCCAGTGTGTGTGTGTGTGTCCAGTGTGTGTGTGTGTGTTTCTGTGTGTCTGTGTGTGTCCAGTGTGTGTGTGTAGTGTGTTTGTGTGTGTCCAGTGTGTTTGTGTGTGTCCAGTGTGTGTGTGTGTGTGTGTGTCCAGTGTGTGTGTGTTCAGTGTGTGTCCGTGTATCCAGTGTGTGTCTAGTGTGCATGTGTGTCCAGTGTGTGTGTGTGTGTGTGTGTGTATGTGTGTGTGTCCAGTGTGTATGTGTGTGTCCAGTGTGTGTGTGTGTATTCAGTGTGTGTGTGTCCAGTGCGTGTTTTTTCAGTGTGTGTGTGTGTGTGTGTTCAGTGTGTGTGTGTGTGTGTCCAGAGTGTGTGTATGTGTCCAGTGTGTGTGTGTCCAGTGTGTGTGTGTGTGTGTGTGTCCAGTGTGTGTGTGTGTGTGTGTGTGTGTGTCCAGTGTGAGTGTGTGTGTCCAGTGTGTGTGTGTTTGTCCAGTGTGTGTGTGTGTGTGTGTCCAGTGTGTTTGTGTTCAGTGTGTGTCCGTGTGTTCAGTGTGTGTGTGTCCAGAGTGTGTGTGTGTCCAGTGTGCGTGTGTGTGTTCAGTGTGTTTGTGTCCAGTGTGTGTGTGTGTCCGTGTGTGTCTAGTGTGCATGTGTGTCCAGTGTGTGTGTGTGTGTGTGTATGTGTGTGTGTCCAGTGTGTATGTGTGTGTCCAGTGTGTGTATGTGTGTTCAGTGTGTGTGTTTCCAGTCTGTGTGTGTCCAGTGTGTGTTTTTTCAGTGTGTGTGTGTGTGTGTGTGTGTCTAGTGTGTGTGTGTGTGTGTGTGTGTGTCCAGTGTGTGTGTGTGTGCGTCCAGTGTGTGTGTGCGTGTGTGTCCAGTGTGTATGTGTGTGTGTGTGTCCAGTGTGTATGTGTGTGTGTGTCCAGTGTGTGTGTGTGTCCAGTGTGTGTGTGTTTGTCCAGTGTGTGTGTGTGTGTGTCCAGTGTGTTTGTGTTCAGTGTGTGTCCGTGTTCAGTGTGTGTGTCCAGAGTGTGTGTGTGTCCAGTGTGTGTGTGTTCAGTGTGTGTGTGTGTTCAGTGTGTGTGTGTGTGTCCAGTGTGTTATGTTTGACACAGGGACACTGAAGAAGAGTAATACAAACCAAAAAAGTCATCATCAACCCTAAACCCTGGATAGAGGGGCTCAGTGAATGTGGAGTGGAATGTGTTCAGGTGGGTCAGTGTGTCAGAGGAGACTCTGTAGAAGGACAGAGTGCCGGCTGGCCAGTCCAGATACACTCCTACTCTGTGGGAGCTGGAGGAGGGGACGTATATGGTAGTGGACTTATAATTGTGACAGACATAGTAACTGTTGTCAGAGCAGAACAGACTCCAGGACTTGTCATTGGATCCAATCCTACTGTCACTAACCCTTCCTCTCCTGCTGATTCCTTTATATGTCACTCCTATAACAGCCCCTCCCCCACTCCACTCTACCTCCCAGTAACAGCGTCCAGTCAGACCCTCTCTACACAGCACCTGACTCCAGTCCTCAAATCTCTCTGGGTGATCAGGATACGGCTGCTCCTCTCTCCTACATGTCACCTTTCTGTTCTCCTCAGACAGAGAGAGGCGTCTGTTTACTGTGTTTGGGTCCAGTGTGAGATCACAGACATCTGATGGATGAAACCAGACACAATATTAGAAATCATCATCATTCACATTAGAATGTTAACTCACTTTTCACTAATTCATTTAATGTAGATGTTTCTAGGTATCAAAAGGAGAAGTTAAGGTAACTTGAGACTTGTTGAATGATCATATGTTATACTGTATGGTAATATAAAACACACTTATTCCCATGAATTACACACACACACACACACACATCCTGAACACACACACTGAACACACACACACACAAACACACACATCCTGAACACACACACACCCACACCTGCAAGCATGAAAACACACACAGACACACACACACATCCTGTACATACACAAACACATCCTGAACACACACACACACACACACCGGAAACACACCCTGAACACACACACACACACACACACACCCTGAACACACACACACACACATTGCTAAAGTAACACAAACACGCCACACACACACACAGACACACACATTGTCAAAGCAACTCTTTGTAAACTTTGGTGTCCCTGATTTGTGCTTCTGTAGAACTACAGCTGATATTTAATATGACCAAGTAAGTAATGATGGTGGTCTTTGACTTTGACTTCACTTGAATTAAGACTTATTCTTAGTCATATTCTTCACAGCAGTCAACACTCACATTTTCTAAGTCCAGGTTTCATTGTGTTCTCTCCACCATGTTCCACACTGTAGCGGTAAGCAGAAGAACAGACAGTCATTGAGGGATACACCTGAACTCACACACACACACACACACACACACACACACACACACACACACACACACACACACACACACACACACACACACACACACACACACACACACAGTCAGCATATAACTTTGTCCAAGTGTGTGTGTGTGTCCAGTGTGTGTGTGTGTGTTTCCTTTTTGTGTGTGTGTGTGGGGCCAGTGTGTGTGTGTCCAATGTGTGTGTTTGTCAGTGTGTGTGTTTCCAGTGTGTGTTTCCTTTTTGTGTGTG